>NW_013952843.1:216778-231220 GCF_001266775.1 Austrofundulus limnaeus | reverse complement strand
CCACTACTGTGCATGTGTGTCAAGGACAGAAAGGCAGATGTGGCAGTGGAAGGTGTCAAAGCAGTTTGGAGAGAAAAACAAAGTAAAGAACAAAAAAAGAAAACGATTAATCGATTATTAAATTAGTCATCGATTATTTTAATAATCGATTAGTTGTCGATTAATCGAGTAATCGTTGCAGCCCTACTCACAATGAGATTATTATTATTTTATTAAGAGAATAAAGTCACAATACTATGAGAACTTTTACACACAAAAGCAGTTTTACCACTGCGTTAAAATGAGGAATGTTCTTTAGTTTCAGTTAAAAGAAATAATCTTTTAGCACATTAGCATCAAATTATCAGAGGCTTTGAAACGATTGTGCAAAAGACCACATGATAAACTGAAGCTGTGATGTAATTAATAGCTGCATTGACAGATTTATTTGTTACATAATTTGGATGAAAGCATTTTACAGTAACAGTGAGCCAAAAGTCATGGAGAACTACTTTAMAAACACAGACACACACATGGCTGTCCACAGCAGGTGTGAGGAAATGAGGAAAAAAAATCAGGAACAGAAAATGTGCATATCCTGTAAGACTGACTTTTTTATCGTAATATTCCGACTTCTCATAGTAAAAAATGATACATATCATTGTGTGGCCCTAATACTCTGTTGTAAAAACAAATAACGTGTATCTGAACATTAAATATCTTGTCTTTGGMTTGTACAGTAAAGTAAGGCTCTGAATATAAAATCTGAATCTGGTTTAGATTTAAATGAACAGATTTTTATGSTTTATGAAATTATCACAGTATGATCGTGTCCATTCTGTTTTCTTCAGTGTGAACCAGCATGTTGGACAAAATCTGCAGACGTCAGCACAAGTTGTGTGAACACTGTAATGTGACAGGGCCTGTGGTGACAACACACTAGTTCTGAAATTCTCCCTCTAAAACATCTCAACACGGTCTTTTTAAAGTCTGGGTAAGTGTAATGTCTAAGAGTGGGGGCCTCTTCTCAGGAATGCACAGATGTGTTACGTCTCTTAGTTCTCCAGCTTCAGATCTCGGCACATTACCATATTAGGGAAAGGAATGCTTAAGGTATACCGTGACAAAATTTATGGTACATCTGTTGAACTACACTGTGAGGCCTATAAAGAGCCTTGCACGCCCCCACCCTTGGCCTTCGTTCTTCATCTTTCTTACTTGGTGAATCATTTGGCTTGGAGGCCACAATTTGGTTTTTGGCTGTAATCTCCTAGACTACAAAATAAAGATTCTTGCTGTTCAACCAGCCTGTTTCAGAGTTTCTCTCTTCATTAAGCAGCAGCAGCTCCGCAGAACCAGAAGACGTGGTTTTTACACCTCATAAGAAACAAAGCTCCAGTCGTAAAGCATTACTAACCACTCTGATAAGAGTTTGAGGATATTCCTGAAGAGAACAGAAGGAAAGACTAAAACCTGCACTTCAGAGGATAAATCGGCTTCAGAGTGTTCAGCAGCAGCTTGTGATGAGCGTGAAACAGCAGAGTGAGCCGACATGTCACAGCCAGGAGTAAATAATTCAAATAATAACTCTGTGTTTCTGTGCATGCTGCTTTGGGTCGTTGAGGCTTACAGGGAGGCTTAGAGAGAACAGAGTCSTCCTTAATGTTCTGAGCAGCGCCCGCGCCTCGCCCCACAATAAGAAGTGGAAATGTGACTGCGGTGGGAAAAGCCCATTACCTGCTGTGCTGATAGAGTCGGGTTATACGCTCCGGGACTCCGAGTCAAACCAAGGACGTTGTATTTACAGAGCTGCTGGGAAGCAGCTACAACCTTGTTCGTTTGGAAGGTTTTAAMTATAAGAACATTAATAAAAAATGCTTTGGTCCTCAGGATTAGTGGCTTAGACAGATAACTTCAGGTTCAGTCCTGGGATTTCATTACATGGTGCCAGCTTCAGCAGTTTGAAGGACAGGAAGCTCTGAGAGGTCAACATGAAAAATCACCACCTTCCAGACAATCACACAGTTAAGACGAAAAAAAAATATTTAAATATATATATATATACACACACATATACACATACTGTATAGGTGGACAAATCTCTCCTCGCTTCTCAAAATTAAGCAATTAAATTTGATATAAAAACATTGTTATTAAAGTCTAAAKTGTTTATTTTGTTTATTTGAGCTCATGCACAACAATGTGACATATTTATTCCTTAGGCAGGTAAACAATTAATACTARCTGCATGAATTCAAGTTCCTAAAATACTTTTAATAAAACCAATTTTATTGACAGCACTGGAAACTAAAAGGATAATTCTAGAGAAAAATATTACAACTGTCATATAAAAAACAAATTTTACTATAAATCCTACTACTTGCACATGTTGGCCTTAATGCTATTCTAAATATAGTATTTATTACATTTTATTAGGTCACCATTTTGCATTCTGTTGATGATGACAGGTTCCAGTTGAGACTAAAAACAGAGTTAAGGCTAAAAAGCTGTAATATGTGCTCAAGTTATACTTTGAAAGTAATTATCAAACATGATGATAATGTTTAGTAAATTAGCTCTGGAGCCACCATAAATGGTTGTATATGACTAAAATGTATGTGGTGTCTACTTTATAAAGACACACTTTGTCCCACTGTCCTTTGCTAATGAATCCAGTGATTTTGACTCTAATCACACACTGTTTACAACCATGTGAGCTTCATTAAAACCTCTCCATTAATTACACAGAAACAAATGAGATAATGCCAATATGCAATATTAATAAAGRTCTTTGTTGTGCAAACGGCTCGGGGTCTTTAGAGACTCACTTACTGGCTTCACCCTCAGCCTGACCRTCGTCTCCACCTGAACCCGGCCTTTAGGACTGCTTTAAATTGAATAAAGGTCCTGGAGTTGTGTAACAGAATTACCAGCTGAGCAGCAGCTGAGAAACACAGGCTGATGTGGATGTAGGTGAGTCACTTGCTGCTGGCGTTCTTTCCTCCTCTTTCTCTCYTCTCATTAATCTGCTCCTGCGTCCTCCCCTCCTCTCCCTCATTAGACTTCTATTTGAGAGTAGATGGGCCCTGTCCTGACTTATAAACGCCTCGTTTTTTACCCTCCCATCAATCCTTGTGGAACACCTGAGGAGGGGCCGCCGCGACAATGTGGCACTCCGGGCGATTAAACGGAGGCGGTGGTGTTTAGGCATCAGGTCCGGCTCGGCGTCAGCGTTTAATAACCAAGCATTCTTCATACGGAGAGGCGAACAAATCGAGCGGCAGAGCTCGCCTCGGCTGACTGCGGCGAGGAATCACACAYGGTTCGGCTGGAACTCTTCTTCCACTTCCAACAAAGTGTTTACAACTATCAACTGCAGGTAACTGAAAATCAATCAGTACCAGGAAAAATACTCATACTGCATCAATATCTCAGCTGATTATTGATTTTCAGTGGTGGACACAGTTCCCCTAAAGCACRAATAAGGGAACTAATTTTTTGATTAGTGCTTTAGGGRTTTTGCTACTTTCTTAATTCATTAGTGGATTAGCACTTGCTAAATTTATGGGCTAAATTTAAAAGCACTAATTGAGTTCTTTAAATATTGATCAACAGCTGAGGGTGAAAGSTGTCAGACGTGTTGGTCACTTCTCCACTAGATCAGTGGTTTTAAACTTTTTTGCTTCCGGCTCACAAAATAACAGCTGCAGAACCTCGTGACCCCAGATATTACTTGTTTACATATGCAAACTTTGCTAAAAACTCTGTTCAACATGGGAATAAACAAACCTAGTAACTATGATACAAATTTTTATTCATTTATGATTATTTAAAAAAATTGCAATAATCATGATTAAAATATTCCATTAGCATTTATTTATTTATTTATTTATTTATTTTCATTAAAACTGATGTCTGGAAATCAACTGGGGACCCTCACTTGATGTTTTGTGACCCACAAAAAGGTCCCGACTCCAACTTTTGGAACACGGGATGTAATATTAATATTCAGCACATAGAAAATATTCTCATGTTGACTCTGAGGAATGTTCCATGGGTCAACTGGGTTTTTAGTGCTTTAGAATTAGCTTTTGCTAAATTTTTAAGTGTGTTAGTGATTTAGAATTAGGGGACCTAAATATTAAAGTTAGTGCTTTAGAATTAGGYGACCTAAATATTAAAGTTAGTGCTTTAGAATTAGGGGACCTAAATATTAAAGTTAGTGCTTTAAGGTTAGCGCAACTAATTTTTAGATTAGTGCTGCCCACCACTGCTGATTTTAACTGTCTGTTACTGCTTTAAAAAGAAATGGTGACTAAATGTTACTGTTTAAACTGCATAACATCCAATTAATCGAGGTCTTGTTTCTAAATCTGTCATATTTATATAAATCATTTTAATATAACTAATGTGCATCTTCTGTCTTTTAAAAAAAAAAATCAAAATAACCAAGCAGTTTATTCCAAAACATCTAACAGAGTTTAAGGCTTTTAATGATTCCTGCTCTAAAACAAAAGTTAAGGTGAAGTCTGGTGGGGAGGATTTATATAAAATGGTAATTAAATTTATTTAAGCTCTGCAGCAAAATCCTGAACAGTGAGCACAGTTTTGCTAATCTGCTAATAGCAGAAGTAGCTTTTCATTTCGCGGATTAGCTGTTTTGCTAACTTTGGAAACTGTTAGTGGATAGATTGGCTTCTGCTAAATTAGTTTAGACTAATTTTAAGTCCACTAAAACATTCAGAAGTGTAACAGTTCTGTTTTATAACATTTATCCTGAAGTATTTATCCTCCACCCCTGCTTCCAAGCAGTGCTGGACGTGTCAGGCACCGTGTGTTGCATGTAGCATCTGTAGCAGCTAAACTTCAAACTAAGAGCGTCAAAAAGAAATAAAACAACATTTAACTATTTTAATAAAATATGGCAAAGAAAGTGTTTATTTGTTGTTTGACTAGCTTCAAACTTGATCAAAGAAATGCTTTTATTCTGAAAGGGGTAAATTGGAATTTTCACAAGTTTAAGCCATAACTCTGGTTTGGATTGGCTGATTTGCTACAGATGATCCCGCCCACTTTCAAATTAAACCAATAGAAAACTAACAACAGTCCACCAGTCTTCAACTGGAAAGAGATGAAGACGTGTCGAATTGGCGGTTAGCGTTAGCAGAGCTAATAATCCTGTAGCAAATCACTGGTTAGAGAAGCTAACTTTCTGGTCAGCTGTGCCCACCACGGCTGTGGAATAACAAACTTGTAATCCCACTTAGAGCAAAGAAAAGCATAAAAAAAGATCACCTGGCAGCAGAACAGTCTACACAGTGGAGACGCTTCTTCTCATTTGATGTCAGATTTAAATGCAAATTAAAGTGCCGCACTTGGCAAATGATGAGTGATGAATCATGTTGAAACATATCCCAGTCTTGTTCGTTGTACAATAATTGCCCCCCCCCCCCCCAAAAAAAAATCTCCATCCTCTGTTCTCTCAGCTTCTGCGAGGTGAGATTGTGACAAGAACATGTCGATCGCCATTAATATTCAGCTTTTCTTGATGGGAATGAAAACTAGAAACATTTTTTGGCTTTTAGGAAATTAACAGTCATCAGTGACTAATCTGTAATAGTCCGTTCTTGTTTAAAAAGCCATTTGTATTTTCAGAAAAGGTAGAAAGATGTGTTAAGCTTAGACAAAAACAGTAAATACTCAAGGTTTGGCATATTTTGTAAGAATGAATTTCACCTGCTGAATTTCATAGTTAAACTAAGATCATCTGAGCTACTAATTGTAGCACGAAATATATTAGATTCACTAAATTATACCCAAGTTTGTGTTGCCTAAAACGCAGTTAACTGTGGCAGACTTTTTCAATCAGTTACAGTGTGAGTCAAAAGTCTCAGGASACTGTCAGAAACAAAAGGGAAAATTAAGTATCTGAATACTCCAGTATATTACAGGTGAGGGCCGCCATCTTGGATCAAGGGRAAGTTTTACCCAATGGAAGTGGGGTGTCTTWTAGCATAAAGAATWCCAGAATTGTCTCAGYAATGGATTGATGCAATCAAAATTTCCAATATCTCATGGTTCAAAAAAATGGTGGCCCTGTTCTGCACTGATAGACGGACCGCCTCACCCATTACCTCATGGGATATTCAGATATTTCATTTTCCATTGTGTTTCAGAAATAAAAGTCTGTCCTGAGACTTTTGACTCACCCTGCAGACYTACATCAAATGATTACTTCCTGAGATTTTTTTTATTAAAATCCATCTAGTGTTCCGTGAGATACTTTGCCTACTGAGCTGACTCCAAATAGCTGTGAAATTTTAACCCTGCTGCTGCCCTTGGGTCAAAATGTCCCACAAGGTCTCAGTTTCACAACTTTTCATGTACAAGAAAACTGAAAGGAGGAAATACGAACCAGTGTTTTTGTTTCACCCTCACAAAAACACAAAAACCTTTGCAGCATTTTTATCTGAAAAAGCATCTGGAACAACATCAGTTACAAAAATTCAAAACATCAACAAACAACCAGTTTAATTAGTGGAGTTGACAGTTTTRCAGCTCAGTATCTGTTGGACACCACTGTCTCTGTATCAGAGGATGGAAGGTAAAAATCAGGCTCTTTCATTCGGTCTGAATGGTTCCACTCAGGCAGTTTGAGGACAGTTCTCACAGATTTCTCTGACGTTATCAAAGTGTCGTAATGTTCCGACGGTGAGATGTTCTCACAGCTGAGAGCCTGACGACACGCAGAGGGCAGATCCAGGGACGAGGTGTCTGACAGAGACTGCTGGTCCCTAAAGCAGCGTTAAGAARGCAGAATCACCTCCGACCCACTAAAGGCTCCAGCATGCTGCTGCCGAACTGCCGCAGTTTTATGACGAAAATTGCGTCAATTCTGTTCGCATTGCCGACATATCGGCACTTCTTGTCGCAACCCGCGGGTCGAACTTTTCACCCCCTCCACATGAGAACACATACGAACTATATGGTGTGATTGGTCAGAAGTTTGTGGGAGTGTTTGTTTGTGCTGAAAGCGCTAGACGTTGCATTTGCTTCAACCACTTGCTTCAAAAAAAGAAAGAAAAAAAAAGTGATCGCTTCCAGAGCCGACTGTTGTACCAGGAAGCAGCGATTTATAAAGATAGTCAATGGCCAAAAACTCATAAAAGGGGATAAAACAGACATTTTTCACGGTGGAATCTGACATAAAAACTTTGGAGCTTAATCCGGGACCAGTTTGTGGATAAACAACGTCGAGTGACGAGCCACAGATTTTTTTTTTCCGCATTGGACTCCCCGGGGAAGGAATCCCATGCAGATTGTATGCTGCAGCGGGAGGGGGTTTCCCAGGAGCTCGGCTCGGGGTGTCTCAGGAACTGTGAAAGTTATGTGTCAAAACCAACGCCGAACAACCACGTGACAGCGCGTCGACCGGTCGGCTGCKGAGCAACCATACTGCGTGCTTTAGCGTTTATCTTCCCGTGGCTCTGACTCTGATCACTCTCTCCATGTCCTGCTGCCGTTAAAGGCAGATGTTCATTGAATTACCTGCGTCTGAGCCTGTTAGCCAAATATTTTGACAGATTTCACTGTAACTCACATGGTAATGACAGGATGTACATGAGTAAAGACAGGCAGCACTGCTAATTAGCATTAGCAGACACAGAAATATCTCAAACTCAGTCTGTTTTAAAGATATTGAGCTAAGTATTGGGGTGGTAGTAGCTGAGAGTCATCCCCAACATTCACTCCAATTAACAGATCACACAATATCCTCGTTAAAAACTTACTGCTACTAGAAAAGGCAGTTAAATAATCCCCAATCATCAATGTCTGTTAGCAAAATATCTCATGAACCACTGGGTGGCTTTAGACGTGCGTCTGGAACTGATTTAAAATAGCTAATCTATGTTAAACACAAAAAAATGGCAACAACTCAGTGGATTTTCCAGAAATTGAGCTAAACGTCGGTGTGGTAGTAGCTGAGACTGATCACTAAAACACACTCTGAGCTGACAGACTGTCTAAATAAAACCTCTGCTCTCTGCCTTTCATCTCGAGGCGATGATCCATCTGTGTGCAGTTGAATTGGAAGCTTTTGTTTACGTTTATGTGATGTTGATATGTTTTAATTTGATTTTCCTGATTAGATCCATCATGAAAACCACGATTTGAAGAAAACAACCCTTTGAATCGGTACGATACAGACATCTGTTAACATCAAGTTGGTGCTGACAGAGAAAACCACAAAAAGTGTCTCATTTTAGAGAAAGTAAAAAAAAAAACTGCTGCTCAGGCAGATAATAAAGAATCAAAGTGAAACGCAGGAAACCAAGTCCCGGCGAGCTACGACAGCTGCCGTCGACGGCGAGGATTATGTGAGAAACAAAAAGGAGCGCTGCGAGTGAATGTGGCAGCCAGTGGGGTAATCAGAGGTGGAGTGTTTAATGAGCAAAACTAGAAGAAATAAAGAACGAGATGCAGCTCTGCAGCAAAAATACAGAATCAAGCCTGAAGGTTTAGTGATCTTGAGCAAACAGACCCAACTGAGGCAAAGCATGACAAGAAAACAAATAAAAATGAACAYGCTGTTAGAAATTACTCCATTTTTGTTTGCTTTTTTTTTGCGCACTTTGGTCCAACTTGCCTGGATTTAATTGTTTTATCAAAAAACCAAAAGTCTGACCTGCAGATTAAACTGTTTACTGTACAAGTTTGTCCTTAAAACCTGTTTATGGAGARGAGAAAAATAAAGTGAATTTGTACTTAGTAACACAGTTGAACCATTTTCATTATTTAAAAGCAGATCGAATCAAATCAAATTGTGATTGATTGAATTGATTTAGAGAGGTGGCCTTGATACCCAGCCTTATCGACTAATATTAGTTGGTTGTGGCGGCCATCTTTTATCGGACTGACTCCGAACGTTCAATTTTTATTCCCCCAAAGTTCCTCTAAAATCTGTCCAGTGCTTCATGAGATATTTTGCTAAAAACAAATTCAATGACAAAATTAGCTTTCAGCGTGCGTTAGGGGCGACTCTCAGCTACTACTGCACCAAATATTAGTTTACTATTAATTCAATTTAGCTTAGATTTGTCTGTAGATTCAACTTTGTTTAAAACTGTCAGTTTTACTTTAGATAAATGATAAAACTGTTGACAAACACGAGTGTTCTCAGACAAAAATCAAATTAAGAGTTCTGAAAGAATTCCGTGTAAAAAGATTAAACTTTAATAAGCTCATTTAGCTCCTTCCTGTTTCTTTTTATTTCTCATTATTACCTTCTGAGCTTTTCATAAGTCATTCCTGGATTCTTTTATCTCTTCGCTCGTCTAATTTTATTATTCAGGCCTTTTCTGTCCCTGGATTCACTCTGCTCAGTGACTCACCCCACTATCTCCTAATCATGTCTAATTTTCTCCTCTTTAACCTCTTTTCTGCCTTTCTACTCCTCTGGCCTCATGTTTTAATCTCTACATCTCCGTCAGCCTCCTCCTTTCAGCTCTCCTCAGATCACATCTCTTTTGTCCTCGTCAGAGTTTAACTGCCGTCCTCCAGCAGCAGGGCTGGTCTCAGACATCTGCCGTAACGGCCGACCATCAGAGATGATGCTGCGTTTTAGATTGGATGAAGCCGAGTTCAAAGAAGCTGCTGGTGAAGAGACCTGCTGCTTTTTATAAAACTCAGACTGGAAAGTTTGCTCTTCTAAAGCTACTTTTAGCATCCAAACTGGACTTTGGGTTTGCTTAGTCTCTTGCCCTTTGGRTTATTTTGTTCACTTTGACCAAATTATTATTGTTTTTGTTTCATTGTTTTTTTCCAGTATGTTGTGTTTTGATATTTTTTAATTTTCTACATACAACACTTTGTCTAACAGCAGCCATGATAAAATGTACCATATAAATGCAATTTATTTTGACACTTCTAGCTAGCKTTTTATATTTAGCCTTTTGCCACATCTAACTAGTGTTTTATAGCTAGGCTTTTGCTATTTAAAGCTAGCTTGTTGCCACTTCTAGCTAGCAGTTTGCCACTTCTAGCTAGCAGTTTGCCACTTCTAGCTAGCAGTTTGCCACTTCTAGCTAGCAGTTTGCCTCTTCTAGCTAGCAGTTTGCCTCTTCTAGCTAGCAGTTTGCCACTTCTAGCTAGCAGTTTGCCACTTCTAGCTAGCATTGTGCCACCTCTAAATAGCCTTTTGTTACTTCTAGCTAGCCTTTCGCTACAACTCAGTTTTAGCTCCTTTAGCACTGCATTGTGAAGTCACTGTATTTTTACACTGATTTATAGCTTCAGTTTGAGCAGCTGAACAAGAATCTTTAAGGGTTTTCTTTGACCGGCTCACGCTCCATCCAACAACATTACAAGACCCTCTGGCTATGATCTTCAGATAACAAGACTTAAGCCCTAAAGCTGGAAAAAAACTGAATGGAGTGATAAAGAATTACATGAGGGTCTGATGTGAGTAATTAGTGTCATCACATTCAGTAAGAAAAAAATTTTTTAAACTGGAGAAATAAATAATAAATTTACAGAATCAGCCTCTAGCTGGACGCTGACCTTTTAAATAAAATGTATTTTTCTGCAGGAACTGAGCTTATTATTGGTTAATGCTGTTATCTGTGTCAAGTTTTAAACATAAAATACAGTTGTTTCCAGCTTTTTTGCAGGCTAAGGTCAATTAGCAGTGGCGGCCATGTTGACAGGACTGATTACGCAGAAGATTTTCAGTCATGTGCTGAGGCCGATTAGCTGTGACTCATTAAAACGACGCATCTTTAAACAACATGCTGATGTGGAACTGAAATGCATTTTTTAAACGTTTGTTCCAAGATAAAAGATAAAATATCAAATCAAGCAGTTTATTCAGGTTGCCGTTTATTTTGGTGAAAGATGAGCTTTTAGACGTCGTTCAGTTAAACTGAACCGTGAGAGCGGAGTTACTTTATCTGAAAACCTGCAGTGTGCACGAACGCAGGCAGCTCGCTGAAATCCTCGGAGCTTTTTCTATTTGTCCTCTGTGGTGTTTGTGTGACGGCGCAGCTGCTGTGACTTTGTAGCCTGTGTCAGATATGACATGATCACCCGTACTTAGCTCCGTGGGGCGATTGATACGGCGGAGAGCGCTCTGCAGGAGTCGCATCACACGGAAACAGATGGGCCGTGTCTCTGACCTCTCTGAATCCTAATGTGAGGGAGCGCGCTCGTTCCTCAGAGCTGCCAGGGCTTTAACGCAGGAAACACACGTACACAACACCAAAATAAACCTACAAACATTACTGTGTTCTTTAGCATGCAGCACGGCTTCATGGCCAGACGCCATCTTTGTTTTGAGGATGCTGATGGAGGTTTATATTCTGAGAAAACACATTTTTATGAAACTTTTAGGTTGTAATAAATCTAATTTTATTGGATGTTAAAACTTGGGTTCATACAAAAAAAATGTGCATAAGTTTCATGTATTCACAATATATTTATTGACCAAGTCTGGTTTCAGCCAATTAAAAAAGGATTACATTCAAGAAAAACAATGATTTCTTTTAAATTATTAATTAATTAGGATTTATTATAAAGTGGTGTAACTCTAATTACCTCATTTGTTAGAATGACAAATGGGTATTACATTAATTCTTTCAGTATTTGTTGGCAAATTTAAACCAAATGAATAAAGTTTTAAAAAGATAAAATATTTATTTTTTTAAATAAGAAACTGAAAAACAAAAAGGTTTTTACTATTTTAAAACAATGTTTCCATCTAATGAAGTCTTGCAGGTAGAAAAAAAATTCCTAAAACCAGAACAGATTTAATTAGCCTAAAAAGTGAGCGGAGCAGAAACACTGGTGCATGTTTCAGTGAAGAGCTGCGTTTGTTTACTTTGTTGTTTCTGGGTCTTTTGGGAAATTAGCATCGCAGGTGTCTGTCAACAGACCGAGTTTGATCAATGGACCTTTGGGCAACAATCACACTTCTCAGCTGTTTGGATCTCCTGCTGTTCTGTGGATTTTCTATCAGAACCTCATGTTTATTAAAGCAGGACCTGCCGTCTCGATCTGCTCGACGAGGGCGGGGGGCAGAGGTGGGCACGAATCATARGACTAATAAACAACCAGCTACCTAAAACGCACATAAACTGCAGAATCTGAGGGTCTGACGTCCGACGCTCACTGCAGTACGACTGCTTTCTAAAATATCATTTGGCTGCTCCGAGTGAAAAAAAAAAAAAAAACGGGTCTTGGTTGATTTCAAACTGATCCCAGCCTCGTTATGAGCCCACGGGTCCGTTCCTATCGAAAAGTTCACCATCTGCRGCTTTCAAGATGGCATCTATTCCAGGTGCGTTTTTCCATAAAAGCACATTCTGCTCACATTCTGAGGAAGGAAAGGAAACGGTTTGAGGAGCGGCCTGCAGTCCTGACCTGCCGACAACAGAAACATGTGCTGAATTTTAAACCCACTCCTGGGCTGTGGCACAGTCTGATCTTGACCTGAACTGACTTAATATTCCTGTTATTAGGACTTATTTACTTAACTTATCTTTAAATTTTAAAACCGTTCTTACTTTTGTCTGTTTAAAGGAGTAATTTAGTTTACTGTTTTAGGAATAAAAGCAGAGTTTTGAAACCTTTGAAACTCCCAAAGTAACTCAACCCCATTTTAGATGGCCCAGCACTTTGAACAGAAACAACTTTTTGATACTTTTGTTACAATTTATTAATGTTTGTTTAAATGTGGGACTTTTTTCATTCAGACCTTATGAAAAACTTTTTATCTACCATATGATTATAGAGTTTTATATTGAGAAATACTTTAACAGTAATATGTAATACAGCCCAAAATGTACATGGTATTTGCTACCAATACCCAACGTGTATCTAGTACTTATTCACTCCCATCTTGTATCTAACCAGTACTTACTCATAAATCTAACCAGTACTAACTCATATCTAACCAGTACTTACTCATTTATCTAACCAGTATTTACTCATTTATCTAACCAGTACTTCCTTGTAAATCTAACCAGTACTTCCTCGTAAATCTAACCAGTACTTCCTCATAAATCTAACCAGTACTTCCTCGTAAATCTAACCAGTACTTACTCGTAAATCTAACCAGTATTTACTCGTAAATCTAACCAGTATTTACTCGTAAATCTAACCAGTATTTACTCGTAAATCTAACCAGTATTTACTCGTAAATCTAACCAGTATTTACTCGTAAATTTAACCAGTACTTACTCGTAAATCTAACCAGTACTTACTCGTAAATCTAACCAGTACTTACTCGTAAATCTAACCAGTATTTACTCATTTATCTAACCAGTATTTACTCATTTATCTAACCAGTACTTGCTCATGTTACCTGGTACCAGGCTGTATCACGTTACCTGGTACCAGGCTGTATTATGTTACCTGGTACCAGGCTGTATTATGTTACCTGGTACCAGGCTGTATTATGTTACCTGGTACCAGGCTGTATCATGTTACCTGGTACCAGGCTGTATTATGTATTACCAAAGATGTGCCGTGAATCGTCTACAGAAGAAATAAAGAGATCTGTCTTCTACAATAAATGATGTCATGCAGTCTCTCTGTCTAACCTTTCCCTGATGTCTTTGACTGAATTAAAGTGAACCAGGCAGATGTCAACAAAAGGCCAATGGGAGTGGGTGACCTTTCTTTTGTGTTCAGCCAGCCGGCAGAGGTGCATTATGGGAGAGTTTCTGACCAAATGTGTCCTGAATTCACATAAACCCACACAAACACAACAACACTGATWTATTTTCTAAGTTGTGTTGTTGTTTCTTCCCAGCTGAGAGCAYCAGGACGGCTAAATGTTGTGTTAACATTTTACCAACATAAACCATCACCGTTGACACGTCGGTGGTGTGATGATTACAAACGTCCAGAGACGATAAAAGTCATCCATCAGAGACACACTCTCCAGATGAGAGGCATAGTGTGGACACACACAGGGATGCAGTTGGCTTCGGGGGGAAAGGAGGTGAAGCGTGTAAGCAGCAGCTRCGCAGACAGAAACGAGGAAGCGTCGTCTCCCGRTGAACACCAACAATCAAACACGTCTTCGGTGTGTTCCAGCCCGAGCCCTCGGGATGTTTACAGAACTACAGAGGATGAACACGGGATCCTCCTGAATCTGGGCTCTTTGTTACCAGGAGAAAATTACGAGGCAAATCCAAACGGAGAAGAGAAACACCTCATCTGTTATCGTAAAGATTTTTATTTCCAGTTAGAAATGATCTCCTAAAAAAGCTCCTGAGCCGCGATGAGAAAAGTATTATAATCTTTGTGATAAGGAGGAGAATTTTTAGACGATGGTGAGAATTCAGACAGAAATAATATCCAGGGGTTTATGGAGATAATAAGCTCAATGACATTATAAAAAGGCATAAAATCATAAGAGTGTGATTCTTGGTGATATCAATATGAATTGGGCTGATAAAA
>NW_013952843.1:205151-212524 GCF_001266775.1 Austrofundulus limnaeus | reverse complement strand
TACTTAAATGATGCAATTTTATTGGGGGGGTTATATTGACTGGATCAAATTATTGGGGGGGTTATAACCCCCCCATCCCCCGTGTAAATTACGCCGGTGCCCTTACATGTTAAAATGTGTTTTTTCTAGTAAAGTTCTGCTCGTGAAGCTTTACTTCCTTGTTACTGTCTCCTTCTTTTACTTAGATATAATACTGTGACAATACTGACAATACTGTATACAATACTGTATATAATACAACAATACTAGACAATACTGTGTATTGTTTCTTTCAGAAAGTTAATGCCTTGATTTATTTATTTGTTTGTTTTATAAATATATTTTCAGTTTTCTAAAGCAGCACAGCCTTGTTTATATAAATAAAACAATCTTTGGTATTTGCCTGTGCGTCTGCTTTAAAAGGTCCTCAAGATTCTCCGATATTTAATTATTCTTCCAATCAACGGAAGATTCATGACTTTTTTCCTGAAAAACACTCRTTTTAATTAGAGGTAGACCAATTAATCAGATGATTAGAATTAGGTTGTTTGTTTGTTTTTTTTTTTTTGCTCCTTTTTTAATAATAATCTGCATCGACGCACGAGTGAACCAATCTGATTAAAAGCAGGTGTTTGTGTGGCCCTTTTTACCTGCTGGAAGTTTAACACCAAACATGATGATTTACAGACACTAATGTGGTGATAGTCTTAAAACACTTATCCACTTGGTGGCAGTGTTTGCACCTTTACCTGTACCTTTACATGAAGAAGAGTACTAAGTGATTGTATGTTAGCAGGTGTGACACAAAATTAAAAGAGGAACACTGAGTTTGTCAAACGAAGTCCTGTCTGGAGTTTTACTAAAACATAACAACTAAAACTGTTCTTCAGTATAAAAACTGGTTTAGTACCAAACGTGTTCTTAAAAAAGAATCACTGTTTGACATGAAAGTGATTAAAAACTGCAGATTTTTATGACTAATCCATTCGTAGTGAACGCAGAGGTTTAGTTTTAGTATTCTGCTCTTAATTATCTGGGTCCTGCTCAGGACAAAGAGTCAGGAGCATGAAACCGCTCTGCTAATAGTAGCTGCAGGGCTACATCCACTAATTAGAYCCTTGGAGATGCAGCAGACCTGCTGAATCGTTTTAAAAGCGAGCTGCCACATCCTGTGATAAGTGAAAATAATTTTAGTTTTGGTGTTCGATACGCTCTGAGTAACTGTGTCTGCGTCAGAAACCACAGCTCCTCCTCCTCCTCCTCCTCCTCCTCCTCCTGCTCCTCAGACTCTCTCTGACCTCCACCTGAGCCTGTGGAGACGAGGCCGGCCCCTGAACCCTGCAGGTGGAGCCACCTGTTCACCGGAGCGTCGGCAGGAAAAGGCTTTAAGCTCTGGGTTAAAGTTAAATAACGTTTCTTTGGTTCCTCCGACACCCTGAAGGCTCACTGCTTTGGACTCTTCTGTAACTAAACTGATGACTGACAGGCAGATTAGGAGATTAAGATTATCCCYCATGTCCTGTAGCTAATCTGGGGTCGGCTGATTAATCCACTGTGACAATAACCAACAAATGTGCAAAATAAAAGAGATTTTACTAACAGAAAAAGTGTTTAATGATTGCTTTACTGAAATTATTAGAAAAACTAAGACATACTAAATTGTGAGAGTTAAGAGCTGCAGCTAAAACCAGCTAAACTGTAGCTAAAATGTAAATTTACAAAACAATAACAAATGGTTACGTAAATGAAAAGATCAGATGAACCGAAGCTAAAGACTCTAAATCAAATWAATCATATAAAAGAGTAAAATGAGTAAATCAATAGCTTAAAACTGACTTAGCGTTTAAACAAAATTCCTTTAAACTGTAGCTGAAGCCTAAAATTATCCCAACTGTGGCTAAAAACTAATTAGCACAGTAGCTAAAAGCTAAAATCAAYAAAGCAGCARGTAAAAGCCAAAATCAGCAAACTATAGCCAAACTCTAAAATGTTATAAATCATGCAAAACTTTGCCGATATTAATTGTAGCTGTTTTTTTTAAACAAACTATAGCTAGAAGCTAAAATTCTATGGCTGAAAAAACTCATTTTGAATAATCAGCTAAAAGCTAAACTCTGCAAAACAGTAACTCAAAGCCAAAATCAGCAAAGCAGCAGCTAAACGTCAAATTTACTCCACTACAGCTAAAAAAAAGCTCAACTTTGTTTAAAAATAAACAGCCACAAGTTAATATCATCAAACTATAGCTAAAAGCTAAAATTCTATAAATTATGACTAAACTAATTTTAGGTTATCAGCTATAAGCTAAACTCAGCAAAACAGTAATTCAGAGCTAAAATGAGTAATATAACTAAAACTACAAGTCATTTATATAAAAAAGCAAAATAAAAACTAGAAGCTGAATTCTCATTCACACAAATATGAAGCTAACCAGAAATACAAAAAATGTTTCTTTAAACAACAGATGTGTTGGATTTACTTCAATTATACCAAACCGGTTCCACTCAGTTTAGTTTAGTGAATGTAAATTATTTATTTCACATTTAAATGCTTTAAATGATTAAATTAAGTTGAGTGGAACCAGTTATTTCTTTAAGTAAATCCAACACATCTGTTTTTTTGAGTGTTTTATCATTTAACTGCTAACAYGCAGCTCTGAAATAAGCAGAAACAGTCCAGGATTTAATTCTTGGCTGAGGTGAAATAATTGTTGGCAGGTTATTTCACTTTTGCGARGAAGCTAAATCATAAAATGAGCCAAAAAAATAATTAATAAACACTTTTTCACAACTAAAATCCCATCTGTGAATTTTCTAAGAAGTCATCTCAGTAAATAAATTCGAACAAAAGCCACGGAGTCACATTTTAAACCAGCAAATTTAAATTGTTCTACATTTAAGGACAAAAATAAATAAATATTCATGCTGGAGGGCAGTAAAACCAACTTCAGGATCACGTCATGCAAACTAATGAGATAAAAACTTGAAGCTCTACCTTCAGCCCTCCACACTCTGCTGCTGAGCCTTTGTCCACGCCGGTGATGTAAATCCCCAACGCATATTCAGCTCCGCCTCTGATCATCAGACCCAGAGAGCGCCCGTCGTCCAGAACCAGGTTCACCTGTTCAAAACAAACAAAACAATTATGAACCTTTCTGTGATCGGAGCACTTGAGCAGCAACAATCTAACGTGTGTAAGAGTTTACATTCAGCCCACCCTGCTCCTGTTTCAGGCTTGATTTATGAAATAAATGTAGAAAAGCTCAGCGTTAGCTCGGAGGCTACGGGCTCTGTGACGGCTTCATTTGTCTGATAAAGTGGTTTGTGTGGATTTTAACCCACCGGCTGGGACCCTTTATGGCCTTTAGGTCCTCACATAGAGTGGGTTCCTCGGCTCTGTGGCTGTTTACTTCCCCCCCTCGAGAGTTTTTCTTGCTTAATGAAGTAATCAGCTAATGTCAAGAGGCTTTTTATGACACCACATTAAGTGCTAATGGTTCGCAAATGTACACACAAATTGTTACGGTATGATTCAGCAGATAAAAGTTACATTTCAAGGGAAAGATTGATTCAGTTTTACGAGGTTTAGCGTGGCCCAGACTTTAAATTGTGTTTCATTATCTGAGAAAGCCCAGGAGAAAGAGTGGATCGGCTTCACCCTGGTGGCTACAGGACACAAATGCAAATCTGTCCATTAAACGATGTCAGCGTCGCCCTCTTAAAAAGCTCTCAGGCACTCGAGTCACTCTTTCAGTGAACGTCCTCTAGTTTTAATCAGACTGGTCTGTCTGCTGCCRAAGAGACGCACTCCTTCGGAGGAAGATGAAGACGTTCAGGTTCTGACATTTAGACGGGACGCTGAGAAAGGTTTTAAATACCGGATCTTTCTTTTATYGTCTCCTAAAGTACGGTGCAACATGAGGGCTAAATTAAGACTTTTGCACAACCAGCAGTTGCTACATTCTTGTAGCAGAAAGCTGCATCTATGCCTGAGCCAGCTACTGATCTGATTAATGATAGGCTAGCACCGCTGAGAGGCTGGCCCCGCTAACGGAGCAGCTGGCACCGCTAACTRAGAGGCCAGTGCYAGCAAATGAGAAGGAGACTATTCATTTGTATTARCATCGGAGAGGCTAGTGACTAGCATGGATAAGCTACAATGCCAACGCCAGTTTTTGCTAGTTGCTAGCCTCTCCCAGCTTATCCATGCTAGTCGCTAGCTTCTCCAATGCTAACCCCAGCTTATTCATACTAGTCGCAAGCCACTCCGATGCTAATGGTGCATTCCAGTAGTCCTGGGAAGTGGTAAATTCCCTGTTCCCATTGGTAGCTTTAAACTGGAACCAGTGGTAATATTCCACTAGTATAGTATAGTTTCTATTTCAAGATGGCAGCTACTCGCAGCTTTAGAAAGCTAACTCCGTAACTTTTACCATTAATTATCTTTCTTAATATTTTTGTGCATGTTGAATCACTCGCACAAGCAGTGTGTTTTCTGTGCAATACTGTACGTATTAAAATCAATGTTTATTTGCATGGCGTACGTAGTAGAGCTCTCTTTTTGTCATTGTTTATATTGTAGCAGTGTTGTAGTCACTAGCCTCTCTGATGCCAAAGCCAGCTTATCCATGCTAGTCACTAGCCTCTCTAATGCTAATACCAGCTTATCCATGCTAGTCGCTAGCCTCTCTAATGCTAACACCAGCTTATCCATGCTAGTCGCTAGCCTCTTCAATGCTAACACCAGCTTATCCATGCTAGTTGCTAGCCTCTCTGATGCTAACACCAGCTTATCCATGCTAGTCGCTAGCCTCTTCAATGCTAACACCAGCTTATCCATGCTAGTTGCTAGCCTCTCTGATGCTAACACCAGCTTATCCATGCTAGTCACTAGCCTCTCTGATGCCAAAGCCAGCTTATCCATGCTAGTCACTAGCCTCTCTAATGCTAATACCAGCTTATCCATGCTAGTCGCTAGCCTCTCTAATGCTAACACCAGCTTATCCATGCTAGTCGCTAGCCTGTCTGACGCTAACACCAGCTTATCCATGCTAGTCGCTAGCCTCTCTAATGCTAACACCAGCTTATCCATGCTAGTTGCTAGCCTCTCTAATGCTAACACCAGCTTATCCATGCTAGTCGCTAGCCTGTCTGACGCTAACGCCAGCTTACGCATGCTAGTCGCTAGCCTGTCTGACGCTAACGCCAGCTTACGCATGCTAGTCATTAGCCTCTCCAATGCTAACACAAATGAATACTCTCCTCATTTGCCAGCGCCGGCCTCTCAGTCAGCGGTGCCGACCTATCATTAATCAGATCAATAGCAGGTTTAAGAACAGATATAGCTTCCTGCTACAAGGATGTAGATATCGCTRGYTGCACAATAGTCTTAATTTTGGCCCTTATACTGCACCATACTAAAGCYCATAGTGTCCCTCAAGCTTCAGACACAGAATCGCTGCTCCTGATGACTGGTTCAGTTTTCATCGTCTCCTTTTTTTGTAGTTGCTGTTGTTTATCCATCCCTCTCTCCTGTGCTTCTACAGCTCACTGAACATCCAAAGGTTTGGATCAACAAAAGATGAATGTTGCTTTTTTTTCCCTTTTGTTCCACAAAACTGATATTTGTGGTTGAGAAAGGTTGGAAGAGCAATTTTTCTGCCCCTCAAAATACCCTGCAGGTGATTGCTCTGTTTAACAGAAATGGACCGGCGCCAGCAGATAAAAGAAAGGAACAAACTTCAGAAAACTGAATTCAAAACCGGTAAAAGCACATTCACTGATTAGCCCTTTTTTTTGTAACCACCAACAATGTGGGCTTCAAAGCACACCAAGTCTCCAGTTATTTATACTGCTGCACTCTCTGATAATTAGGCTACTTTATTATTTTTAAAAATCCACCTACAAAGCAGCTGAGAAATCAATACCTCATCTCTTTCAGCCTGTTAGATGTTACTTTCTGTTCGTGTCATGATTAATGGCTCGTAAACGTGTGGTGCTGTGAACAAAAAGAGTTTGTTCTCGCAGCCCGAAGAGCACAAACCGGTGCCCAGGTCTTGTTCCGATGAATCTGAGCCCATAATTCTCACAACGAGAACAGATTCTGAGACTACTCAGTGACTGAAAACTACCAGAAAATATTTCAYGTTTCACTTGGAATGACACTGAAATGGTCAAGTTTTTCTGCCTCCTCTTGTTGGGAATCGAAGCCAGCAGGAACAATTAAGGTTTTCTTGGAGCTAATTTTAGTTTAATATCTGTGAAACTGACTGAGTTAAAGACTTTTAGTGTTTAAGGTTGATTAACTGTACAGATCTTCAGACTGCGCTGACTGAATCACATGTGTTTAATGATTAGAGTTGTGTTAAAATCATTCATGAGATATTTTGCTAACAGACAAACCCACACATTTATCATGTTTCATCTGGTTTTTGTGATGAAGGATGATAAAAGCTGTCAACACGCTCAAAGACTAGACTTTTTTCCCACCAGTGTAAACATGATTTAGTGTCATTTAAACTTATAAAAGTACTTTTAATTTAGAATCTGAGGTAAGTTGGTTGTTTTGCTCGTACCTTCTTCTCGTCTCCTTCCTGCAGGAGCTGCATGTTGCTCCTCCTCTGACTCTCGGTTCTCCTCAGGGTGGCGCTCCGATGCTCGGGCAGGTCTGGAGGCGGAGACACGCTGCGGCCCTGAGGGTCCACCCACGTGTAAACATGGTTGGTGACGTAGCCGCCGGGGATCCTCCCCACCGAGCGCACAGAGAGAGAAAGCTTTTTACTGCCCTTCAGCAYCTGGAGAAACATTTACACATAAAACAAGAGCTCAGGTTGGATTAAGGAAAAGACACTTCAAACATTAAGAACTAATTGAAGGAGAAAAGTGCATTCATGGAGCCACACTTCAGCTACTTCAGTGTGATTAGGAGGAGGTGGCAGCGTTCGGCCCACATGCATAAACACAAACATAATGAGGTGTTTCAACCAGGAGGAGAGAAGGTCGCAGGGAATTAAACATTACTGAGAGAAGAGTTCTCAAAGAGTCAAAGCTCGTTGTTTTCTGCTCCGTCTACGATCCAACCTCAGCTGTGGTCATGAGGTCTGGATTAGAGCTGAATCAGCAGATTTATCACGATACGGTTTATTGATTTGTTTAGACGGTACAATGATCCTCGATATCAAGAAGTCTGTCATGATTAGGGCCCATGTTTTTGCTACTTGGTGGGGATGATTTTTCAGGAAAATGCAGCCTCGTGTCATGGGGACTGGACTCTGGTCCCCTCGACTTCAGAGGCTGATTTTGCGTGGGTGGGGGTTGGGTTTAGGATCAATGGGCCTCATGCAAGAACATGTTCGTATTCTTCTCCTAAATTTCTCTTACTTTTGTTCGTACAAA
>NW_013952843.1:199369-204414 GCF_001266775.1 Austrofundulus limnaeus | reverse complement strand
CATTGGTGAATGCCACAAATTCTCCTAAATCACTCGTACGCACAACTTAAGAACAAATCTGTGCGTACGAACGGTTCTTGCATGAGGCCCAATTTGTGGATTGAGTTTAGGTTAGTTTTAGGGTCAGGTAGGCACCTGTGAGGTTAATTTTAGGGTAAATGGTCAGGGTTAGGATATAAAATTACCAAAATATGAGTGGAAGTCAATGGAAATTCCCCATAAGGATAGAAAAACATGGTATGGGTGTGTGTGTGTGTACTTGTTTTTACTACAGAGTGAGGACTATTTGCGCTACAGTTACTATCAAAGTTCTTCAATGTCCTCACTTTGTTTGCAGCTCTGCTGTKCTTAGGTTTAAGGGTTCAACAAGACTTTCTTTTTCACCTGCCCTGTTGGGCAGGTGATGAAAAATGTCACCTGCCTGACATGAAAGKTTACCTGCCCAAAACAAACATGTTCAAAATTTGATAAAATATAAGAAAAACGTGTACTGTATTTGTACTACAAAACTAGGTTATACAGAGGTATATAATATGACATCTGATTAAACAGATGCAAACACCGCGGACTAAGTCACTAATTGTTTTATCAAAAACATCTAAAATCTTTTTAGGCCTTTCCAGTGTTTTCACTGGAGTACTGGTTGGGAGGGCTGCTTATAAAAACTGAATGATCAACAGCAGCAGCTTTGTTTTAAATACAAGTTTTGCAGTTTTTGTTTTGCCTCGATGTAAACGAATCATTAATTATTTAATACATATCGGTGCGGATCGATTTATTGTTACACCACTAGTTTGGATCAGGACTGAAGGAACGAGATCCAGGATATAAGCAGCAAAAACAAATTTAATTGTATTGTTTTAACTTTATGGTCAACGTGTGCTGCTTTTAAACTTTACTGGTTTTTGTTCAACTAGATAAATGTCTACATGTTCGGAACTTATGATTTAAAGTTAGCTCGACTTCAAATAAGGGTGTACCTATCCCCTGAACAATCACCCCTGAAATTCCTTAAAAGCCTTTTTTTATTTTTTGTTTTTGGAAAGGGTGTCAAGCTAAAGGTAAGATCAAAGGAAGTCATCCGACACCCTGTTTTATGTTTTTTAAAGCCCCCAGTAGCGTCTGGAAGTGTCTGAAAACCTTTAAAGCGGAAATGGCACTGTATGAGTACTTGTAAAAAGCGTAAAATGTAGCTGATAAACYGGTGTATGTGTGACTATTTTTATATGAGTTTTAGCCTTTAGCTCAGTTAGAATTAAAACCATCTTTGAGATGAAACTGTTTCCAGATTTATCCACAACAGGTAAGATATTTATTGTTCACTACAGAACTCCACTGTAGAAGATCTGAACTAACCCTTTGGAAAGCTCCAGTTTTACTTATTTAACTTCAGTTTTTTTCCTTGATTGATTTATTTTGGAAGTGGGAGACCTAAATCGTGACTCTTCCTAAAATTACAGGTATCCAAGTAAACAGCTTCGTGTCCTTTCACTCTCTTATTTCCCGCCTCACAGTCAGCTCTCATTTGCCTTCCACCCTCACATCTCCCAAGAAATGACTCCACGCTGGCGTCGAGAATCTTATTGACACGCGGTGCGGGGAGCAACTCAAATTATTACTTGTCAGGGAGCGAGCGCGGAGAGGGTCAATCTCTGGGAGCACGGCGACCCGGCCGAATCAATTTCACAATCTTGGGTTTGTGTTGAAGAGATAATGACTTCAATTCTGAGTCAACAAAAGCCCGTCAGCTCAGAGACCGTACCAGAACGCTTATCGTGACGCCGCCGCTACATCCAGCGCCTCCTCCGCCTCCGCTCAGGCGACGCAGAGCTGCAGATAAGAGCCACACGAGTTGGACAATCTTTAATGGTTATTCTCCCGTGCACGCAGAGAAGCCACTGACTTTGTACTCATTCTAACGTTTTGTTAACATTTAATGGATTAAAAGACGTATTTTACGGCCTGATCGGTGCCTGACGCCTGCACACAGGTTCTAAACTGTTAAAACAGGAAACTGGGGTAATAAAATGCACGTTTAACAGTTGAAAYAAAGTGTTGAAGAGAGTCTGCTGTGGAAAATGTAGGACGTACAGCAGATTGTTGTTATGGAACTGGGACAGGAACTGTAGATATGTTCAAACAGGAAGTCAAGTTTTATGGTTTAATTATGATTTTTACACTGAAACAGGCTGAAGTTGAGGAGAAATCTGACTCACTGTTGGTCCCTGAAAGGCACAGAGACAATAACCTGTCTGTTAGTAAAATATCTCGTAAACCGCTGAGCAGGTTTTATTAAAACTTTTAGGAAATAATATACTCAGCACAAAAAAATAAAGAAATTAGGGTTTGGTAGATTATCTGTTGTAACAATGCTCTTCTTGGCAACAAATCGAGTCAATAGAAACAAAACTGGAAAAGAGTTTTTCTGAATAGTTAAAAATAAAAAAGCTAACTKAAATAGCTGAAATTAACAAACAGAATGAGCATGTCTGCTAAATTAGGCAGTAATAAGCTTAAAGAACCATAAAGGTGATTGTAGCTGAAAGAAAAGCTTAAATTAGCTAAAAACTAAAAAAAATTAACAGCTGAAATTAGCAAAAAAAAATAAAAAAGGAAAAACTAAAAGAAGCATTAAAATCCCAAAATAGTAGGACAAAAAGCTGACAGAAGCACAAAGTTAAAATTAGCAGAATAGTAGAAAAAGTCAGAATAAYAGCTAAAAAATAAAACAAATTGCTAAAATCAGCAAAAGAGAGGTTGAAGTACAGTAAATATTTTGGATCATTTTAAAAGGATTTATGGTTTGATTTTTTTCAATGAGAAAAAAAGGGTTACAAAGGCAAAATATCTCAAAAAATATAAACTGAAAATACCAAAAGTCATAGCTGGAATGTACTGAAGTAGCTGAACGTTTTGATCGATAAACTGTACAAAAAGCACAAAATTACAGAATAAGATACGCGCTAAAAAAAGTATGAAATAAAAAAATGTGTGAATGCTTTAGAAGTTCTCACAYGACCTGTTTCACAAAGACGATTTGGCAAATTTTCATGTGTACAACCCACATTCTCAGCTCTGCAGCTCATCCCATAAATGCATGATCCTTACAAATGTGGCTCAGTTTAAAAGGAAAATTAACAGGCCTTCCAACAGTATAAGATTTATTACATAAAGCATTGTTACAATAAAGAAATCATCTTTAAAACAAATTATCTTCCTTTTTGTGCCAAGGTTAGTATCTCTAGAACTGATAAACATTAAAAGATGGCTGCCACAGCTAATCGATATTATCCATGAGAAAAATGTCAGTTTTAAAGGTGATGGAGCTAAATTTGATGTGGTAGTAGCTGAGAGTCATCAGCTCTCCTGTTACACATCGAACACCAGCACAAGATCAATGTGAAGCATCGAAGCCACCAGGATCTGTGGTGATGTGTGGTCGTCAGMGGGCGAAGTGAGCCACAGGGAGAGGCAGGGGTAACTGAAGGRCGACCCAAAAAACAAAGAAAAACCGGAGGGTAACGGAGGCAGCAGAAGGGCAGCGGGTGTGAACAGGCCATCCCGTCCTGTAAACAAACGGCTGTAATCAGGAGGCGCCGCGGCGAGGCCGTTCCTGATGCTTCATTCCTGGAGGAAAGAGCTGATTGTGACCCGGGGTAGATGAAGCTCGCCGCCTCTGCCTGCAGCAGAACAAACAGTGCTCCCTCCGTAAATAATGGAAAACACAACCCAGCAAAACGGGGAGAAAAATAAAAATCAACAACAGGAGGAGAAATGCTTCGAGATAATGCTCCAGAAAAACACAACCCGGCTCTCATAAGATGTCAGGGAAAATCCGTTTCTGGCCTCGAGTCGGAGCGAAGCTGCATTTATCCAACGGAACCAACGGATGTCCTCAGAAACCAGATTCCTGCCCTCGTCTGGGATCAGAGGAGGGTGGGTGAGGGATGACGGGACAGAAAAACACTYCTCTATAAAARCATTTCTTGTTTTGTTTCTSCTGGCAGACAGCTGAAGCCACTTTAATAACTGCTCGCGCTAATTTCACACACAGATGGACTCAAGTGCATTAAAGTGTGCAATCTCCTGATCTCACACACACACACACACACACACACACACGTGAGGGTAATGAGGACAGTACAGGTCCAATCCAACAAAGCAGCAGACAGGTAAATTGCCTTTCACCTTGGTTTGTTTACAGCTGTCACAAAGGATCCTTCAGCAACAGCTGATTGGTTTTTACACCAAGATGTTTGTCAAACAGAAAGAAATAAAACCTGCAACTAACATCTGACTATTTCATGTTTAATGTGTTTATAAAGAGAAAAAAGAAAATACATTTAAGTTGTGCTGATGGACTCATTTTTATTATTGTTTTACCTGAAAAGAGAAAAGAAAACTAAAAAGAAATTTACAGACTAAACCTGGGATTAGTGTGTTTGGTGCTGAAAATATTTTCCTGGTTTTGGACATTAATTTGCTCTTTTATGCTCCACACCTGTTCTGAGTTTAGCTGATTAGCACCACACCTGTGTTTCATTATCAAAGGGCCAACATTTAGAAACTAAATCCCAGTTTGTAATCTGAGTTTACTTTCTGTAATTTGTCTCTTTAGACTTTTGGGTTCAACCTAAATGAAACTGGATTTYACATCATTTTCCAGCGTTGGTCTCTGTAGCCTTCGCAGTGACTCAGCAGTTTTTACAGTGAGCTTGCAGACTTGGCAGCAGTCTATCAGACATGTAGGATCCAGGTTCAATAAGAACTGGGACTCGTGACTTGATTCAGTGTGAGGATTTGGATCATTAACTGGAGTCAGTAACTGACAGGGCAGCACGGTATTGGAAAAGCTTTTTTCTGACCCTGTAATGTACATTATAATGAGAAAATACAGGAATTTAACAACTGATTTGAATAAGTTCTGCTGAAGCTGCACTGATCTTATGTTTTATTGTGTTACAAACATGTTTTTGTCTTTATCAGTTGTGATTCGTTTCCCATCCAAGCCATCTCAACTTTGCCATGCTTCTCCTCCTGCATAC
>NW_013952843.1:196343-198450 GCF_001266775.1 Austrofundulus limnaeus | reverse complement strand
GTGTTAAAGACGACATTCTAACAAAATCTTTAGTTTTGTTACCAATATTATTATTTTTAAACTTTAAGAAACGTCTTTATGAAATCCAGTGATGAAATTTTGTAGTATTGCTTTAATAAGGTATATGTGTTAAGTCTGAATAATTTTTGTTGAATATAACAGAAGGTAACAGAAACATTACAAATATACAGTTTTTATAAGCTCAAAAGAAGTGGGCAGAAGTATATTTATAATAGCCCACCTATTCTCCTGCAACCTTATTCCATCACTTCTTATTTATCAATTTATCTTAAAAATTAATTCCTCCAACAACACTGTCACCTGCAATTCGTTTTTACTTTAAAACCTTTTAAACTTGTGACAGTTTTCTTTCAAGATTAAACAGTTTAATTTAAAAGTTTGTCCTTAAAACCTGTTTATGTTGAACAGAAATAAAATGGTAATATTGTATTTTGCAASTYGCAAAATACAATATCAATAAACATTTTCATCGAMTCGAATCGTGATTAATCGGTTCAGAACTTTATGAATAGAAATCTAATCGATTTAGAGAATTGGCCATGATACCCAGCCCTACTAATAMAAGTTAGATATTTGATCARTTTGTTAGCATTATTGTGTGTACAGGCCTAAAAGAAGCTTCCAGCTGATTTTTTAATCCTATCTTCAAAGTAGAGGTCTCCAAACTTTTCATAAGCTGGCATAAGTATAAGTTGTGAATTGTGTTTTACCAAAAACAAACCGCATGTTTCCTCTGCGTCGAGCTTAGTTTGTGTTTTGTGATGCTTTAATATTAGCTTTCATGCTAAACTTCATTATCTTCCTCCACAGCTCCAGAATTTAACAGTTCTTTTAAAAACGCTGCCATTATTGTMCCAGAAGTTCTTCRACAMAAWGAAAGTTTGTTTTGTTGTATTTTTTGCACAAAGTGCACTCAGCTGCTGGCAGCCACTTCCAACAGCAGAGGCAACCTGTCAAAATAAAAGTCGTAATGRCTCCTGGTTGACATGGTGGTGTTTSCGTGGTAGGACTTGGACACACCTACGTGGTGATGACGGTGCTCAGTATCGTGCAGCTCCAGTGAACACTTCTCTTAATAAAGACTAAACTCTTGCATGAAAACCTAACTTTGAGATAACTGGATAGTTTTTGCAGATTCTCCAGATGTTTCTGTCTGTGTGTAATAAAGGCTCTCAGTGGTCACCCCCTGCAGGARCTGTCAGGGCTGAGTGCTCCACAAGTGCTGCACGATGCATCGCGTCCAACTCAGCTTTGACACGATTCCACCTTGAAGGGAATCCTGGTGCCGACCCACTTTATTCAAAGGACTGAAGGAGTGCCGGGCTGCTCAGCGGGAGGACAGACGTGGTTTGATGTAAACACACTTTGATGCACGAGGAACGATCCTGACGGCTGACTCAGGGAAGAGCTGATCCAGGGCGGGCGGAAAGAGCTCGGAGGGGACTTGAAAAATTAAAACGACTATGGGCGGGAAAATGTTGAAATCATGTCCTGATGAAACGGCGGAGGATATAAACTGACAGCATAATGAAACAGAGCCTCTGGGGAGGAAAGAAGTGAGGCTACGTCCCACAGAGCAGCTGGATGAAGGAATTAATGATTCTCAGAGGTGAAGAAAAAGCAAACCTCATGATTTGTGCTGAACAAATGTCTAAACAAGAGTAAAGAGTTTTGTCCCTGTCAGGCTCCTGTAGAGGTTTTTTAATGAAGTTTGGCAGAGAAAAGGACTGATGAGGACGACCTCTTGGAGCTAATGTGTAGTTTTTGTTTCCCCCTACAGTAAAAACACAAAGTTCTTGTTTTTCAACAGATGCCTCTGACTCAGGTGGTCCGGATGTGAATATCTAAAYGTTTCTTTGGCTCAGGAGGAAATCAAGATAATTACAAAGAACCAAACATGAAATGTCCTTCACCRTAGCTCTGTTTCCCTCTGCAGTTGTTCTGACAGCCTGCCAACACAAACGCAAAGATTTTCACATTAAAAGCCTGAAACTTGGATATAAAAGCCTTCTAAATAAGAGCTGAACACTAAATATGTTAAGGCAGTTTAGTTGTATGAAAGATTTACACATGGCCTACAATAATC
>NW_013952843.1:194005-195679 GCF_001266775.1 Austrofundulus limnaeus | reverse complement strand
TATATATATTTATGTTAAAAAACTGTGTTGGGTAATCAGTCAGGTGTCTGATTGGCACCTGAAACTGAAACCAGTTTTAATCCCACAAAGTCTGAGATTAAACTATAATCCAAGATAAGATGTTCCATATGATGCTGGTTGAGACCCATCCTGCAGCAGCGTGACCTAACTGAGCAGCATGAGGAGGTGTGGCTGTGTATGGTTCTTCCACATGCTATTCCACGTCTGTTTCATTCATATGTAGTTAAACTATTGTCTCATTTCTTCACA
Organism: Austrofundulus limnaeus; assembly: GCF_001266775.1. Classification (NCBI taxonomy): domain Eukaryota; kingdom Metazoa; phylum Chordata; class Actinopteri; order Cyprinodontiformes; family Rivulidae; genus Austrofundulus; species Austrofundulus limnaeus. The sequence goes on along the minus strand of NW_013952843.1, from coordinate 195,409 downwards.
CTTCAATTGTTCAATCCAATTAACATCAAGGTAATTTCAGAATAAGYTATTTGGCAGAAAAGATTTCGTTTAGGGTTTTATAATCGTTACCCACAAATCTCCTCACAAATTTCGAAATGCCACTCAATTTGGGTTCATTAAAGGGTGAAATATATGGTTATTTTCAGGTTTAAACTCTTTGAAATCAAAGAGAAATTTGAAAATATGTTCTTTATAAAAGAAAAACTAGAGTTGATAAACTCAACCCTGAAAAGACACAATCTTATGTAAATAACATTCTGTTAAAATAAGGCACAAGATAAAAGAAAAGCAGAAATATAATCAGTTTTCTAATCAGCAGCTTTGAGGAAATGAAAGTATTTTGCAGAAAGTGCTGCATAATGAAATCTGAGTTTAGTGTCAGGATCAGGAGTTGTGGGGAACAAGACGCTGAAACAAAACGTGTTTTTTTGTTTTGATGTTTTGAGAGCAGCTGGACAGAAAGAGAGGATGTGTCAGCCCAGCGAATGGATCAAAGCCGTTAATGTTGTGCAGCTTTTGTCCGATCCATCCTTCAGCTCTGTGGGGTTGTGGCTCCGTGTGGCTGCCAGCGTTTCCTTGACACCGAGCAAGGCACTCTCCGGCTCATTTCTGCCTCCCTTCTTGTGACAGGTCCACCCCACAACAAGCCACCAAATTACAACAGTGTGTGTTTATCTTTGGCTCCAGTGACTTGAAKCTGTAACAAAGCTAAAGCTTTCAAAGCAGGCAGGCAAACCAACAGTAAAACCTGCTGGCGTATCGTATGAGAGTAAATTAGTAACAGGAAATGTGATTTTAGCTGAGATGGATATTAATACATCTGCCCATGTTAGCTAAATATCTCACAAACCACTGGATGGATTCAATGACACTTTCAGGTATTCAAATTCAAATTCAAAAATACTTTATTGATCCCAGAGGGAAATTAGGTATTCATCACTGGTTGTACTTTTACAACTTTCAGGTATCAACGAGAGTGGTATAGTTTTTAATGCAGCGGTATCGGAGTGCTACATTGCTAATGCTAGCTGCTTATGTTGTCTCAACAGGTTGTAGCTATGCTAACCACAGAGTGAGGGAGTGAGGTGATGCCACCAGCCTTGTTTAGCTAGGCTGTGAGAGGTCGAGAAGCTGAAGCCTACATCTCCCAGAATGCCGTGCGGTTCAGTGAAACCGTGAACATTCCTATTGGACGTGTAGTCTATTATTATTGATCATGATATACTGTTATTGATTTATCGTCCAGACGTACGCAGGAAGAAAGCCTGCAGTGGTGGAAGTCTGATGTGTTAACTAAGTGTTACCTTATCAATAATTACTTATATCCTACAACAAACACCAATAAATACCACAAAGCCGGTGTGTTTGTCACTAGTTCACTGG
>NW_013952843.1:191476-193287 GCF_001266775.1 Austrofundulus limnaeus | reverse complement strand
ATCTTGTCAGGACCCCACCTTGATGTTTCAGGCCCCCACTTTGGGTCCCGACCCCAACTTTGGAAAACACTGCTTTAAAGAATACGTCGGAATTTGAACGAGGGATTTTCAGGTTGGAAAAGTATCAAATCTTCAACAGAAACACAAAATGAATCATCAAGAAAAACAAACTGCACCAAACCAAGGTACGAAGAGAAATTACTGTRTTATTTGTGTTTGCTACACAGATATTTCTTGTTATTGTGTTTTCATCGTAGGTTTTATTATTTATCAAGGGTGTTGAAGTAATAATACACACTTCTTTTGGTTTTTAGAGATTGCAACTAGGGCTGCAAGGATAAAGAAAATTCACAATTCATTTTGGTACTTTAGTCTCGTGGTTCAATAATTTTTGTTACAAAACAGAAATGTCCATGCCCTTCTTAACTCTTAATTTATTTAAATTAATTTTGAACATKTGTTTAACCTCAAAAGTCCAGTTTTTAAATAAATGTTGCTGAAACAGCAAGTTTCTCAGTGGATCTGTGTTCCACAATGTAGCCTAGGTGGAGTAGTCGAACACAGATTCACTGATCCTTCAACACAGCATCTTCAGAAGACAAGCTTATAAAATAAATGTTAAAGATCTGTATTGATCCATACATAGTGTGTATTATTAATACATAGTTTGTATTATCACATACACAGTGTGTATTGAACAGTTGGACACAGATACATTRATCGTTGCACACCTAACTGCAACTTTTGTTCTGAGCTATAAAACCAGGATTGTCTGCAGCACCGGTGCTGTATGTAAGCTAAAAAGTTAACGTACAGCCCTGTGGCAAACAGTTTTGGCACGTGCACACACTTACACGTGCACGTCTGCTGGACGCAGGACAGCAGTTTACGCTCCAGATGAAGTAAACACAACGAGGATTAATGAGTAACTGACAAGAACGCAAACAMAGAGTTAATGGAGCCAAGTCATCAATCACAGAAGCAAAGCTCTTCCCAAACTGTTTTCACTAATCCCCACCAGCCCCCAGCTCGTCTCACTCTCACAGTTCCTCCTGTAAATCTGAATAAATGACCACCTGCGCACGTGCAGCTCTTTGTGGGCCTCGTGTGCAATCACAACCAAGTCTGAAGGAAAATGAGCTGAAAATCTGAGCAGATAAACGTCAGAGACGGGCAGCGTCTGGTGGTTTGTCTCTTCCTCTTGATGTCAGGAAGATATGCATCATAATGCTAATGATGCCGATACACTGCCGCCGTTTATCACTTTCAGATAACGAGGGGAAAGTCATTTCTTTTCATCCGGCCTGTCGTTTGTATAAAAACCACAGGGGCTGCGAGGACGCTTGAAAAGGAAGGCGGCAAAGATTGTATCGCCTGAAGAACATCCCCACCTCACGTCTCAGGAGAGGGGTCTCATTCTGCAAAAAGTTCYTTCAGTTTCTTCTGTTGAAGCAAGATTAGGAGCAGCTTTCCTGAAGGAATTCTCTCCAGACAAAAAACAACAATGGTAGATTTCTGTTTTCTGTGCGAGGAAGCATATGCTGCCGTTATAATGATGTGCAACATTACAACAGCAGCATAATGCTGATGTATGCTAACCACAACACAGCTGCTCCCACTTTTCTCTTGTAAACCTTTCCTTTCACCTTTGCTGCCACCTTTTTAACACAAATCACTCCTTTTTTYCCCCAACAACTTATTTTCTGCAAGGGGAATTAACATGTCAAAATAGACAAAAACATTAGTATAATAATCCAAATCTGCTGCAAGAAACAAGTGAAAAAAACAAATATACATATATACTTATATAT
>NW_013952843.1:187808-190050 GCF_001266775.1 Austrofundulus limnaeus | reverse complement strand
CACACACACACACACACACACACACACACACACACACACACACACACACACACTGTATTTATAGATTTAGATCAATCTTCGTCCCTCACACTTTTTTCTATATGTCTTCATTAATCCAACAGGCCTCCAGCTTCTCCTCTCCCTCCTATATTGAACGACACGTCTCCTCTCAGCTGTTGTTTACGACGCCAAACATCTCAGTGGTTCTTACTCTAAAAAGAAAAAGTAGAAAAGCTCTTTTTGTTTTGCTCGTCTCTTTGCACCGTCTGAACACTCACCCTGTCTGTGTGCCTGCAGAGCTCCAACAGGTGTGTTTAATCAGCCTCGATGAGACGCTTTGAAGAGTTAATTGGCTCGAAACTTTGAGCAGGATTACCAGACGTGGATTCGTTTTCTAACCGGAGCCCGTCTACGCTTGTTCCTGGTTTGATTTAAGAAAACAAATGGATCTTAACGAATCTAAATGGCAAATAGAAAACAATTTGTACAAATAAATGATGTATGTTCGGTTTTTGATGTAATTACTTGCGGTGCCCCACAGGGCTCTGTGCGTGGTCCTAAATTGTTTCTTTTATATGTCAATGTCTTGGTAAATGTGTCAAAGTCGTTCAGGTGTGTTTTATTTGCAGATGACACTACTTTCTTTTGTTCAGGTAATGATTTAAATCACGTTTACAACGATGCAATCTGATTTTGTAAAAATACAAGAATGGTTTATGTTTAATAAATTGTCACTTAATTTAGACAAAACCATATCACTTAATTTAGACAAAACCAACTACATGATATTTACTAAAAGGAAATTAAAAGTAGATGTTTCATTTAAAACTGGTGGTGTTAGAATTTCCAGGGTTAGTGAAGTGAGGTTTTTGGGGGTTATTATTGATGAAAATCTGACATGGAGACCCCATATTAACTACTTAAGAACTAAAATTGCAAAATCAATTGYRGTATTGTTTAAAGCCAAAGACATATTTAACAATAATGCATTACTTATATTACATAATGCTATAGTTGTGCCACATTTGACCTATTATGTTGAGGTCTGGGGGAGTGCGTGTAAGACATTTACAAATCCACTTTTTATTTTGCAAAAACGTGCAGTGAGAATCGTAACAAGAAAACACTATCACCCTACAAATATTCTGTTTTTAACAATTGGAACTGTTGAAATTTGGGGAATTGGTAGATTATAGGATTCTGTTGATTATGTATAAGGTTCATAAAAATGTATCGCCACCTAATATACAATCCAATTTTGTTAAGAGGGATAGTGTTTTTAATTTGAAAGGACTTGAAATGTTTGTAAAGCCAAAAATTAGAACTAATTTGAAGGAGCGATGCACCTCTGTCCGAGGAATTAAACTGTGGAACAACTTGGACAATGACCTTAAAAATGCTGGAACTATTTATTCATTTGGTAGAATGCTTAAAAGTTTTTTTAATGAGATATGAACAAWGTRTTGGTTGAAATTGAGATTTCTGTTGTGATGTTTTGTTGATTATTTTAAGTTATACTGTGAAAGTTCAGTTTAATTTCTGTGTGTTGTATGTTTTGTAGATATACAGTATATTTTTTTAAATGGGGGAAGATGTTAGAAGATTTTTTTCTTCTTTCTGCTCCTTTTCATTTGACCATGCTGTGTTGTGTTTTTTCTTTTTGACGTAACATCATTATTATTTGTATTGTTTTAATTGATGTTTGAACGAAATAAGGTATTTAAAAAAATCTTCTGCGGCTGGACTGTACTGCAGCTGAGTCTGGCCTGCAGGTGATATTTCCTGCCTTAGCTGCTCCGTCCGAATCAATTAAGGCTCTCAGGTGCATCGATGTAGCTTCAGATGGAGACAAGAGTTCCGCCCGGAGCCATCGGGAAACTGTCTGAAATATCAAACGGGACGGTTCAGAGTAATTATCTGTGCCGCAGTCGGAGGCCTTATGAAAAGAACAAGACAAATTCACTTACACAAAAATTCATTTCCACAGCGGAGGGAGGGAGTAAAATGTTAATTAGTCAAAGTAGAGGGGAAATTACACGCCTCGTTTTATAATYGTTACTTTTTAAACCATCATCAGGGTTTAATGTAAAGGTTTTATCAGATTAATGAGCCACAGCTGAAGCTCTGTGTAAAATCTGATAAAGACTAAACATTTATTAAAGGGGCAATATCATGTAAAATTAACTTTTGAGTTTTATCTCATGTTACAATGTTATACTCTCATAAAAACATGCCCAAAGCC
>NW_013952843.1:184247-187714 GCF_001266775.1 Austrofundulus limnaeus | reverse complement strand
GGCAGAGCTCACCCCCTCCCCCACTCCCCACACACCCCGCCCACGACTCCTGCAGGCTCTCGGGTTAAAGTGAAAGTGAAACTTAACTGCCTGCTGAGCTCTCAACATTAGTTCTCACTCAGTGAAGCTCTTTTCAGATTAAAAATACCTTTGAGAAAATGTATTTTCAGATGCCAAGTAAACTGCATCATTGCAGTCCCGTCCCCTCGCGAGCGCGACCCCCCAACCGAAATGAGTGAGACAAGCAAAGGTGATTCTTAAAGAGACAGAGGCCAATTTCAAGGCGTTTAGAAGAGGACGTGATAAGATAAGTTTATTTTCTATTTAAACATAAAAACAGCATTTAATAACAGCTAAAGATGACAGATACTTTATTATGGTATAGTATTTAAATACATGCCTGAGAAACACATAATATTGTCCCTTTAAATGAGTCACAATGAGGACGTTTTCCAATATTAATTTAGTAATATGCAAATAAATWTGATCAATCTTAAAGAAAATTAAAATGATTAGATTTATCAGGATTATTTTTGAGGATCCAGTATACCTAAAATGTATTTTTGGATTTTAAGCTATTTTAGCTAACAGCATTACATCATGGGTTTTAATCTCAGTTATGGTAATTTTTCATATGATTCAGCAGCATTTCAAGCTGAATTCTAGAAACTAAAATATTAAACAATGTGTTCAGACACACAGGAAGTACACTTCTGAAAAAAGAAAAACAGAGATTTTCGTGTTAAAAGCTATTTTTYCCCTCAGAAAGAGTAAAAATAAAGTGTGTCGTGGATCCTGTCACTGAAAACACACATCAGCTTAAAGACGCAGTTCAGAGCTGAAGATGAACACATCAGGGTTCAAACAGGCGACAGTGGGTGGGCGGTGATTTCCAAACCAGCAGGCCACTTCGTCGCCCACAGATGTACCAACAGCCCGTCAGTCTGAAGGCTCTCTTCATCCTCCAGCTCCGCTTTAAAAACGAAACCTCCTCCAGCAGGTGAGGAGCTGTGAATGATGAAAAACTGAAACTACGGCACCTTGACCGCGAGCAGAGACCGGCTGGGTTCTGTCGACTCGTTACGAACCGTTAAACTGAGCTGCTGAGTGTTCGTCTGTCTGAGTGAGAGAGCCGTTAGCTTGGTTTTCAGCTGAGTTTGTTTTCTGTGTGTGTGTGGGTGTGTGTGTGTGTGTGTGTGTGTGTGTGTGTGTGCGCATGTGGAGACTGTAGAGGAATGAAACTTCAGTGCCTGCAGAGCTGCGAGCCATGCAGCTGCAGTCACACTGAACTGTACGTACATGAGGAGAGGAAAAGACTTCATTTTCCTGCTTGAAACTAGAAATCCACACCTGATGTCACATTCTGCCTGCCAACTGGAAAAAGAGGGAAGTTCTTTATCTGCTCAAATGGAAGCAGCTTCTGAGCACAAACAGTGAGGAGGATAATCATTTCCTGAATCAATAACAACACAAATGATACAATTTATGAAGAAAGAAAAAGTAAGAGCCTGTGAGTCTGAGGCCTGAAGTTCTTAGAAAGAATCAAACATCGTTACCTGCTGAACGATCACAGATCATTTTTAAGTTTTCTGTCTTCTGTTCGGGTCTGCTCTCAATAGATTTTGAAACAGCTCATCTCCTCTGGTGGTTTGAATTTGCTCAACGCACGAGGTCTAGTGGTTAAATCCACTAAAACCAGCAGGAAGTGTCCACAGCGGGAAGATTTTACAGCCTAAAGAGAACGAACTGCGAGGAGTTGATTGTTCTGATTATTGCAGGGATTAAATCCACTGAAACTAAGCATCAGCCTGTAAATAATATATCAATATATCAATGAAACAATTAATGATTCAATTATATCAAGGCAAAACAAAAACCTCAATATATAAATACACTATGATATCACACCGTTTCAGTCACAGACCTGTGACTTCATCCAAACAAATCCATTTAATATCGTAATAAAACTAAAGATTTCACACCACTAGTAAATTAGTAAACAGAAAATAAATGACTGAAAAACACTTTAAATTCCATTTWAAAWTKKYMAAAWTATTTAAAAAACAGCAAATAAGCAATTTACATAGTTTATTAGGAAGAACYACTTTGTGGGGCGTATGAATATTTTTAACYCTTACARATTGGCGCCACTGAACAGAAGCAAACTTAAAATGGCTTTTTTTAAAGATACAGATTATCCTAATCTTGTGCAATCTGTCAGTGTTTAATGTGCCTGTGACACCAATTTTTGTAATAAATATGTATTTTTTTAAATAAAACAGAAAGCACGTTTTTTTAAACTGCACGTCACCGAGATGAACAGTTGACATATTTGCCTGTAAAGTAACAGGAAGTGACGTCACGGGGGAATATCTGAATGAACAGACTGATGTTTCTGTAGATTTTGAGATGAAAAGTCAGAGTTCAGATAATATTTTTTCAGTAAACAAAAATCTTTGTTCCCCTTTGATGTCACTTCCTGTTTCACTTTGATCCAAGTTCAAGTGAAAAATATGAACTSTGTCAAAAAGGGTAAAATCACGTGTATTATGTTACGTTTCTTAAATATAAAGATGTTTTCTTTCCTTTTTTTATAGAACGTACATGACAGAAATCTAAATCTATAATAAATATCAAACATTTAATGTGGAAAGTTGAGTGGAAATATCTGTGTTCCTTTAAACAGTATCTATAAGAAAATAATCCTACCTGAATAAAAGTTCTTGCATGTTTGTTAATCAGCTGTAACTTAATGAAAACACAGACTTAATAATACTCACATAATAAAAACTTTAATAAAGCAGCTTTTGTTTGTCCTCTTGATGTTTGCAGCTGCATCACTGTGTAAAACTCTAAAATAGTTTCTAAAACCAAAAAATAAAAACAAAAAGGTCCTACATGTGGGTTTAAAGTATTTACAGTCATGGCCAAAAGTTTTGAGAATGACACAAATATTAAATTTTCACATGATCTGCTGCCCTCTGGTTCTCATGTGTGTATGTCAGATGTTTTCATCACATACAAAAATACTATTGCAGTCATATTATGAGTAACAAAAGCTTTGATTGACAGTTAGAATGAGTTAATGCAGCAAGTCAATATTTGCCGTGTTGAACCCTCTTCTTCAGGACCTCTGCAGTTCTCCCTGGCATGCTCTCAATCAACTTCTGGACCAAATCCTGACTGATAGCAGTCCATTCTTGCACAATCAATGCTTGCAWTTTGTCAGAATTCCTAGGTTTTTGTTTGTCCACCCGTCTCTTGATGATTGACCACAAGTTTTCAACGGGATTAAGATCTGGGGAGTTTCCAGGCCATGGACCCAAAATCTCTGTTTTGTTCCCTGAGCCAGTTAGTTATCACCTTTGCTTCATGGCAAGGTGCTCCATCATGCTGGAAAAGGCATTGGGCCTCATGCAAGAACCGTTCGTACGCACAGATTTGTTCTTAAATTGTGCGTACGAGTG
>NW_013952843.1:148176-183586 GCF_001266775.1 Austrofundulus limnaeus | reverse complement strand
TACGAACAAAAGTAAGAGAAATTTAGGAGAAGAATACGAACATGTTCTTGCATGAGGCCCATTATTCACCAAACTGCTCTTGGACAGTTGGGAGAAGTTGCTCTCGGAGGACATTCTGGTACCATTCTTTATTCATGGCTGTGTTTTTAGGCAAGACTGTGAGAGAGCTGACTCCCTTGGCTGAGAAGCAACCCCACCAMATGAATGGTTTCAGGATGCTTTACAGTTGGCGTGAGACAAGACTGGAGGTAGCGCTCATCTCGTCTTCTCCGAACAAGATGTTTTCCAGATGTCCCAAACAATCGGAAAGGAGATTCATCAGAGAAAATGACTTTACTACAGTCCTCAGCAGTCCACTCCCTGTACCTTTGGCAGAATATCAGTCTGTCCCTGATGTTTTTCCTGGAGAGAAGTGGCTTCTTTGCTGCCCTCCTTGAGACCAGGCCTTGATACAAGAGTCTCCGCCTCACAGTGCGTGCAGATGCACTCACATCTGCCTGCTGCCATTCCTGAGCGAGCTCTGCACTGCTGGTAGCCCGACCCCGCAGCTGAAACACTTTTAAGAGACGGTCCTGGCGCTTGCTGGTCTTTCTTGGGCGCCCTGGAGCCTTTTTGGCAACAATGGATCTTCTCTCCTTGAAGTTCATTTTCTAGGAAAATATTGACTTTGCAATTGTTTGCTGTTAAGCTGATCACTCTTTATAACATTCTGGAGTATGTGCAAATTGCCATTATAAAAACTGAAGCAGTAGACTTTGTAAAAAATTAACATTTGAATCATTYTCAAAACTTTTGGCCATGACTGTATATCATTTATTATTGTAAGTTTTACTGATAAAAATAAACCCAAAATGTTTCTCTTGAAATAATAAAGAAGTAAAATGATTTGAGTTGGTCAAAAAAGCCTGATGACAGGAGGGAACAAGCAGCCAATTTTTCGACCGATTGATTAATTAGTTGGTTTTTACCATTTTATAGAAATAAGCCGTCGGTCGTGGAAGTGTTGGCAAAYCACCAAGCAGCTGCAGCTGTGGGCTGCAGCTCGGTCCGAACACGGCTCAGGTTTGTGGGCTAACTTTTAGGGGAAAACAACACAAATTTTAGTTTTTTTTTTTTCCATTTTATCCAAAAAGAATCAACAGCCAGTACAGAAAACTGAGCTAATGTTTTAACTGAACTACACTCAGCAGCATATTTGCTTTTTATCATAAAAAACAAACAGCTCCCCTCAGCTGTTCATAACAAGACAATTCTGTTTAATAATGCAGCAGAGAAAGACACAAATATCAAACCAAGGTGAAGCTGCTTCTTCAAAATGTCTTTAGAATGAATCAAATATTGATGGCCATGGCTGCGAACAAACAGGCCACAGAACAGGAAGCAGAGCGTTTGATTTCAGTTCGTACAGCAGAGAGGAGACGAGCAGCTCCACTCTGCAGCCCCGAAGCCACGTTTGCCTTTTCTTACAGAAAAACCAACTTGGCACATGGAGTTACAGCAGAACCTCGTGTCTGCTCATTAACGAGGCGGCGGCTTTTGTTTTTTTGTTGTTTTTTTTAACCGCGAGCCGGGAGAGGATCGTGTGCAACGCTCCCATGTTCCTGCAGCAAAAACACCAGTCAATCATAAAAAGATTAGACTTTTGTTTGTTCAATAGCTCATTGATTTTATGTCTTAAATAAAACCAGTCATGTGTGGCGGGCAGACCCCCCCACACATGATATTTACCGTAACGTATCGGATTCTTAATCACCCGTGTCGTAAATTCATCCATAACCTGACTGACGGGCAGAAGTTCTTTTGCATTTTCCCCACTTTAACGATATGCAGGGCGAGTGCCAGATTATTAAAATGTAAATAAAAAAAAACCCTGGAGGCCCCAAACGTTTGACGTCAACGGATGTTTTCCCCTCCTTCCCCCGGGCTATTTCAGATCACAAAGTCATTAGCCTTAATTAGCCCAGAAAAAGACATTAAAGTTGAGCATTGATTAGCCTGTCTGCAAATTAGTGCATTTCTCAGCAGTTTAAACTGGGTTTCTGCTCGTTTTATTCCTCTTAAACACGAGAACAGTTTGGGTTGATTTTGCTCGTCCGAAAATTTGAAGAAAACTATAGTACAGTTTGGCAGAGGGATAAATTAAGCTTGACTCAGGAATCAAACTTGATCTAAACTTGTTGAAAATGGTCAATCTTGTGACTCGTCACTTCAAACTGAGGATTAGGTTCAAATGTTTGCAACAATTACGTTTTGTGAAAAGATAATGATTTATGGGACATTTAAATTCATTTTTTGAAGCTACAAAATAGATGATTTTGAGAATAAAGCCATTGTTCTCCTTTTCTCTGCGAGCTAACAGATACGGAGCCTACGAGGGGACATGGGGGGATTTTTTTCTTTTTGCGTTCCCTCGCAATACTTTTGAGTTACCTCGCAATATTGTTTGCGTTCCCACGCAAAAGTTTGATTTTTGATTTGTATATGAACCAAATTAAATCAGACTTTCATTTTGAAATATCCGGTTATCAAAACAGGATGTGTCGCCACAAGTTTGTGAAATTGACATTGATGTTGCGTGACTGCACTTTGTTAAAATATCTGCATATGACATACTTCCATGCRTGGCTGTGTGACATATTCATTCTGAAGCTGAATTAAGCAATAGGCTAACTCGCTAATGGTGAACTTGTGAGTTTGTTAACAAACCTGCAGCACAACAGTGTTTAACGACTTTTGAGAGGGTACGCAAAATGTATTGCGAGGTAACGCAATACTTTTGCATGGAAACGCAAAAAGAAAAAAATCCCCCCATGTCCCCTCGTGGGCTCCGTAAACAGTTGTTTTGGTCCAGCAGGTGAATCTTAATATTTAAATATTGTTTGATGTTTCCTCTTCCTCTTTAGAATAACCTGAAATAGGATTCAGACCAAACAATGTATTATTCTGATAATGAAGACAAATCAGGGATGATCCRGGTATCAAAATGTGATGTGATGGTCATGTTTGTTTAATGTAAAAAAAAACATCAACAGCTCAGAGTAAAGCCACATTTTCACAATCATTCTGGAGCAAAACATGTAGATTTTACTCTTCATGTTTGGGCTCAATAAACCCCAACTTGCAATGAGTTTCTTGGGTAAATTAGAACAAATCAGGACAAACCAAATACTTTTTGTATATGTTTTATTGTAAATATCCAAACTGAAAATTTTGAGCATTTGTTTTAATACAAACACATTTTCTACACTGTTCATGAGTGGTTTTTTTTCTTCTTTTGAACCAAATTTTTGGAAATCAAAGCCGTCGTTACAACAACATGTTACTCGGGGGTAAAAAACATGTAAAACTAAATGAAGCTGATTATTATTGAAACATTTATACAATAAACAAGCCTGGTATGAACTGCCAAAGGTCTTTAAAAGGCAGACGTTTTGCTTAACGAGGAAACATTTCTAACCCAATGGGAGCTGTGACAAACTACAACTGAAACGTCAAACCCAGAGAACGAGAGCCAAACTCTTAACATCCCATCTTTACGAGCCTCCTGCTTCCTGTGTGCACGTTAAAAACTGCCAAAATAAAAGCCTTTTAGGGCTTTTATTCAACATGCTGACCGTTCTTTATGGCCCTGGTAGTAAGCTGAGCGGACAAGTGAGAAAACTATAGTCAGCAACTATAAATACTGGGGGCCGAGCAGGAGTGGAGGCCACTCAGGGTCCCTGGAGGATACTTAAGGATCTCAGCCAATTAAAATATACAGCTAAGTGGGGCAGGTGGTCATGAATAATGCTGCAAACTGCTGGGTTTGTTGGCGGGCGGCTCAGGTTGTTCCACCTGTTTATCAATCGTGTTCAAGCTGTTGGAAGCTGAGAGAAACGAACTTTATCAGAGTCCAGTCCAAGTTCCTGCAGGTTCTTTAAGTGATAACTGGGATCTTTACCAGCATCTCAACACAAACTCAGAGCTTTAGCAGACGTAACTTCCATTACACGGTGTGGAAATAAAMCCCAGATGGTAAATTTAACGTGTGTGTTTGCGACGGGTCAGAACAGGGAGCTGCCCCCAGTCAGACCTCCGATGAGATCTGAAGAGAACAAACGGTCCGCTGGTTCAGTTCTGTGTGCTCTGGCYCGTGTCCATCTGTGCCGGAGCTCCACGCTGCAGAGTCCTTCAGAGAGCTGCTGCAGGAGGCGTGAGTCAGGAAATCTGAGGTGCAGAGAGAGGACAGGACGCTGCCCGGAAGGGCTTCTCTCTTACTAACCACCGGATCAGACAGGAAGCTCTGCGCTCCCCGAGGCTGAGGCCAAACTGACACCCAACCTGAGCGCCGTCACTCAGCAGGACGAACTGGACCATGCTGAAGGCAGAGGGGAAACATTAACAACATGATCCTCCTGAGACCAGGGTGAGACGGCATCACATGAAAAACTGAAGAGTTTGTGGTCAAAGGTGAGCCTGTTAGATTCTCCAGAACCTTCTGTAACATGTCACTTTAAGACCCTCGTCTTCTTTAGGCTCGCCGCCGCGAGTCATCCTCCATCCTGAGTCCAACTGCCTCCATGTCGTCTCTACCTGCATCATATGTCTCCTGTTTGTGAGTTAAAGACTAACACTTTAAATCTGTTAAAGCCAGAAGTGCTCCAGAGCCAAACAAGCTTCCTACACTGCAAAAACTGTCCATCTTACCAAGTTTTAAAAYCTTATATCAGCCAAAAAGTCTTTTTGATCTTGTTTTGAGACTGATTTACTAAACAAGAACTGATTGTGTAAGAATAATCATCTTGTTTTCAGAATGTGTAAGATTATTTGTCTTTTTAGCCTGAAAATTTGACTCAAATTAAGTGAAAATTTTCTGCCAATGGAATAAGAAAATTTTACTTGGTAAGGTTCTTAAAATACTTGATTTGACTCAATTTTTTTTCTTATTTCAAGAATCTTACCAAGTAAAATCTTCTTACTCCATTGGCAGATATTTTTCACTTAGTTCATTCATTAATGAGGTGGATTATTTAATTCATCACCTGTTTTCCTTCTTGTATTTGGAAGAATAACGTGAAGTTGGGGGGGCAGATAGACCCAAGGGTTTTTAAATCCAGCAAAAAAGAAGGAAMAATCAGTTATTCAGGGATCTGCTTTCAGCAAAAGGACAGGCTAACAGCAAGCGTAATGTTTGGAGGAGACACAGGAACTTTTATTATACTATAAAGTATTTAAATTTGTGTTTGGTAGAGTACTTCCTTGTTGGAACAATGCCTCTTGGCATCTGAACAAGAGTCAACAGCAACAAAAGAAGCTGTTTGGCAGAGAGGATTTGGTAAAACTTTTGTGCACAACCCACATACTCATACTGCTCATTCCACAAACCCATGATCCTTACAAATGTGACACCATATAAAAGTTAAACTAACAGGCTTTCCAACAGTATAGGATTTATTACCAAGAAGAGTTGTTACAAGAAATAATCTACCAAACAATTTTACTTTAAGTTTATTTTATATATCTGTTAGCCCACCCTACGGATATCACCATTCATTCATGTAGGATTATCTTAGAATAYAATATCTGTAAAGGGAAATTGTCGTCGCAAAAAGCAGAAACACGTTGGAATAATGCCAGAAAAGTCTGCGTGTATGGTCGTAAATAAATGATTTAATTCTGAGCAACAAACAAACAGGACTCAATCAAGGAAGTCTGCTGGCTGTCGCTGACACGTCAGCGGACACAGCCAATAATATACACCATGATAACATCATATGACGTGCTTATAACCAATCACAGATCGCCCCATGTACTCTCCAGCCTATCACAGGGCTCCCAGCTCAAAGAGTGTCTTATCAAACAAGAGAGGTCAGTCCGTTGCGCAGTCCTGTTGTCTGGACAAACAGATTAACATTGAACATGTGACACAGATAGATAATTAGTCCATAACAGAAATAAATCAATTCTTATTCCAACTTATAGATTAAGCACAGACCTCTCTGCAGGTGTTAGCTTCTTCTCTTCGTGAGCTCTTTTTAGGTGKTTTTTTTTTAGCTTTGGTCCAAATTTCCTGTTTCCTCTCTGATCCTGTTTGATACCACTCTGCAGCACTGTCCAGTGAGTTTAAAGAACTACAGCATCTAAATCCAGTCACACCTCTTCAGAATCCTGAGCCGCCGCTCAGCCTCACAGCCATCCCACCCCGAAATACGCAACTGTTTTTCATGCCTTCAGTGTTCAGCTGTGCAGAAAATTAACTCCAGGAGCGACAGGGAGAGAAAAAAAAACACAGAGAGGCAATTTTACATGCAGTCTCTTCCATCTCTCCCTCTGCTTCCTCAACACTGTGGCGCATCCATCAGCAGCTCGCACCATCGTTTCCAGGTCTTCCTCACGCGGTGCGCAGCGGCTGAACACTTCCAACACCTGCTCTCTAAACGACATTGATTTGTTTTAGAACTCAGAAGAGCTGGAGGCTCGTTTCCTAACAGTTTGAGACCAAATGATTTATTTAACAAAACGAGGAGCAGAAACGAGACGTTTACGGTTGTTGTCTTCAAAAGGTTCGAAACAGAACGGGTGTATTTAAAAAGGTAGATCATCAGGCAGATCAGAACTTAGTGATGTTTMGTTGTCAGAGTGGACACACATATATAAATGTGTAAATTAACGCACCCACAAACAGCACAAACTGGGTATTTGGTGCTGCTGTCAGCTGTTTTCCAGCACCTTGCCTCCTCCATAAACTCTCCTGGCAGCGGCTGGTCTGAAACGACGTGGGAGGACAGGAGATGTCGAAACAGATGGGTTCTGGCGCTGGCCCGAGAACCCAGAGCCTGACAGTAATGGGCCTGAAGAGGAACAGGAAGGGACAGCCCCATCTGGGACTAATATCGCACAGCTAGCCTGCAGCTAAACAGATTTATAAACCCATCATAAACACGCCTCCTGGCCTAAACAAAGCAGGGCTAAAGAAAACATGATGTGACTCACATTAAAGTTTTGGGTCATATTTGTAGGAGTTCTGYAATCTGAAGGGTTTTGGACACGCAAACATTTAATGATGCTGGGAACTTATGAAGTTTATTTATTGGCTGGAAAAAAATCTCCAGAGTCGACGATGTATCTCATTGGGTTCTTGGAGACTGACTAAAGTTATTTGTGCACAAATTACTTTGTTGCCCATATCGTACCCGTCTTTCTGTTTTGTACCCACCTGTCAGACATCTTACAGTTAGGATTTAATTGACTGGAGTAAACTTTGGAAATTAAAACAAATTAATTAGACCAATTTCTTTAAATCACAGGTGGGATTTTTAGACCTCTACCTTATTAGTTCACACATGCAACCAATCTGAGACAGGTTGGAGACACTTTGGACCACACCGAGACAGGTTCAGCATGCTGGTTGAAGATCTCCATCTCTATCTTTTGCTGCTTATGTAGTCGGGTTGTGAAGGCGACAGGTCTAGGACAAACCCATACCTCTCTCAGCGACACTTTCTTGCTCCTCCTGGGAGACCCAGAGGCGCTCCCAGGCCAGAGACATTATCCCTCCAGGTAGTCCTTGGTCTTCCTTGGGGGGGTCTTCAATTAGTGGGAGGTGCCCGGAACACCTCTAAAAGAAGACATCCTAATCAGATGAACCACCTAGACTGGTCGGAGATGCTTATGACAAATCTGAAACCCATTGGCAGGTTTTTAGGTAGGATTTTAAAAGAAGGCATCAACACTCTAGGCCAGCTGCACAAAGTTTACAAAATTTACGTAAGGAAAAAAAGAGTTACGGACCGACTGGGAGCGGAGATTGTGACAACAGCTACTGAAGATCCAACATCACTACCCACCTCCTCTATCCAACCAGGCGCAATTTATTCTTCAGGTGTCTTCCTCTGGCTTCACAAAATATATGTGGTTACCCTCTCCTTCACCACTTACAAAGTTTACCAAGTGGTGGAAAAAGTGGAATGGTGGAACGTCTGTCTTAAGATCAACACGGTGACCTGAGATGTTGCCAAGCTAAAGTAAAGGTCATAAAACTGAACAGAGCCCCTCTAGCTAAATGCCTGCCTGTTGGGACACTTGTGACAACCCGAGGCAGGAGACGGGCTGAAGAAGCTCGTGACAACCTGACTGAGAAAATGTGTTGCATAAGGTTGTCACCAAGGTTCAGAATTTATTGGCGAACTTGTGAGTCTCTGCTACACAGGCTGTACCTCTGAATGGTTCAGGACCATGGACTTCCTCACGAATGACATCTCCAAACAGTGAAATACTACCTGAGCAGACGTCTGAACGCCCTGGTTGTTCTTGAGAGAGCAGCAGTGGTTGGACTCAGAGTGATCCAGCCACCACACAGAGGAAGCACATTTAGCTGCTTCGGAACACGTGACCAGTTAATCTAGAGTTTTGCTTTTTGGCTTGGCTCTTTAACCACGACTGACCAGAACAACAGCCTCATTACATGAGTCCATCYTGCCTCTCCTCATAAACATTTATTTCTATAAGTTTTATTATGTAACTTTTAAGTAAAGAGAGTCTGGCCCTTGGCTTGGACCAAGTTCTGAATTTTGTCCCTCTTGTGTAACTGAGTTTGACATCCCTGCTCTTGCAGATCGTGGGTGAATTTATAAACACAAGCATCAATGTGCATTTTTAAAGGAACAAACAGCCTGCAATTTGGAGTCATTACCAGTTTGAGTCTTTAATGTGAAGCTTCTACTTCTCATTGTTGTACCCATTACACATTTTTAAGTGAAACAAAGATAATTACAAGATATAGCATAAAAAATAGACTTGCTTTCCAACAACTGACGATTCTTCACTATATGATGGGATTCAATCAAGAGAGGAAACTTATTAAACCAACACATAATTAGAAAACTGTTCGGGGATATCATTACTCAGATTGCTTTGCGAACAACTAATATCCATTTCAAAGTGTGTGTGTACTTCTTTCTGCTACAGAGTGAGGACTATGTTATGTTTTTAATTAACAAAGGGAGGTAATTTTTGGGATGTGGGGACATTTTTCTGGTCCTCACATTTTTTGCAGCTCTACTAGTCAGGTTTAGAGGTTTGGTGTGAATTACATTTTGGGTAGGGTTAGGAATAAACTAGTAATGGTTACTGTTTGGGAAAAAGCCTGGGTTAGCATAACAAAAATAAACAGGAGTCAATACAAAGTCTTCGGTTTGATGCAAGTACAAGGATGTGTGTGTGGGGACAAGTTTTTCCTWTAKCATGGGAACCATTTTCCTGGAAAAGCAGCCTCATGAGGACCTAACGTGCATCCGGGCATTGGTCCCCATGGGTACGAATGCAAATTACAGTGAGGGTGGGGGTAGGTTTAAGACCAAGGTGTGAAGTGAGTTTAGGTTAGTTTTAGGGTAAATGGTCAAGGTTAGGATATAAAATTACCAAAAAATGAATGGAAGTCAATGCATGACCCCCACGAGGATTAAAAAAACTGATATGTGTGTGTGTGTGTGTGTGTGTGTGTGTGTGTGTGTGTGTGTGTGTGTGTGTGTGTGTGNGTGTGTGTGTGTGTGTGTGTGTGTGTGTGTGTGTGTGTGTGTGTGTGTGTGTTGAAGCAGATGGTAAAAGTCCTGGAAGGTCTAAACGTTGACATGAATCATGTTTGAGATTTAGTAAATAAAAGATGTGATGAATTTGCTTGATTAACACAAACTGCTCATCCTGTCTAAAAAAAGAAAACTTCTTAATATTGTTCAGATTATTTTTGCTTTGATCAAAACAAATTGTGGCTCCTGATTTAAACTTTTAATAAGGACTTATTCATTTCCTTCAGGATTTGTGAATCTGATGAAGTCGAGCCCGCGGAACGAAACCTTTCGGTCTGAAACTAAAATTTCTGCGGAGTCAGGATTTCATCATCGTTCAGGTTTCAGACGACAAATCTAAAGATTTTAATCTGTGRATGTTACCCTCATCCAAAAAGGTATAGGCAAAAACGTTGTTTTGAAACAGAAATAAGTGTTTCCAGCTCAGTTTATGCAAACGTAATATAATTCACATTCAGGAGTGTGTCGTTAGCTTAAATCAGATCATTTCCTCTGAAACTGCAAATCATTAAAAAGAGTGGTGGAGATCCTTTTAGGCCTTTTTCATAACAGACATTTTACCTCGTTACTCTGGATAAAAAATAAAACGCTGTCTGAATTTATTAGATTATACGAAATATTGCTGCTTGTTTTTCAGACAGGATGACCTTCCCATGTTTTATGAATTAAATCATTTAAAGTTTACAAAGAAGGCATGAAGCAAATAATGAATAAAGCTTGTGATAATTTAGACATTTTTGTAAGAATTTTTATTTAAAAGCAAGTGTAGCCAGTTCATACACTGCCTTTTAAAAACTGGTCAAAGTAAAATATAATTGACAGAAAAGGGTTATTTTTAGACCAATAAATTTTATGTCCTGTGGCTTTTAAGAGTTCCCAGGACAAAAGAAATAAAGTGTTTTTATAACTGTGGCTTTTTAAAACAAGAATGGATTCCAAAGATTTGACTTTAAACATTTGACGAATCTACAAAACTAATGTACAAAAAGACTTCACCATTTCAAAGTTAAATATTTAAATGTGCTAATTTTACATTAAAAAATTAACTGACATAATTAAATGTGACTTTGACCTGAGGCTGAAAGGTGAAGGTGGACATCTTGATTCTGTCCATGTCAGTAAAATTAACTGATTTAAGGGCTCGACACACGGGAGGCCACGTCGCTCGCTCTCCATTCATTTCCTATGGAGCCTGTGCGGTGAGGCGACAGTCGCGTGCCCTCCTCCAGCTAAGCGACCGGCGAAAATAGTGCATGTGAAATTTCGCGCTCGTACACGTAGACGTGCACACGCGAGCTTGCGACGCAACATATGAAAGTTGAAAAATGTTCAACTTTTGTCGCTGTCGCTTAGCATACAACCAATCAGCGAGGGTTTCGTTGACTGACCAATGAGAGGACAGTATGCTACACACTGCCGTTAGCTAACACTTTCACCAAGTGATTACTAAAAAAGGCAGCTTTGTGGGAATTTGTTGGTGCCAGGGTGAAGTTATCCGGTAAGTTTTTCCTCATAAAATTGTATCTCRGTGTTGTATTGTATCTTGTTTTTCAGTATCATTAGCATCGCAAGATTTGTTTAGTTTACACGTCCGTAATGCACACACCCCTTTATTGTGAACCACCAATAACCTTTACAAGAGGCAGAAGAAGAACCAAGCAAATTTCGTGAAGACAAGCGACCCGAGAGCACGATTCGCAACGCTGCCCTTGTTATCRCGTCCYGTGTGTCRRGTTTCACCCTGGCTGCGATGACAGCCGTTAATCGCTGTTGTTTGTCGCTGCCCGTCTGTCGAGCCCTTTACTGGCTGCACAACTCAGTTCAAGATGGCCGCCAACCAACACTGAAACAAAAATAAAAAATTGGAGCCACCAGCAACAAAATTTAAACATCTTTAAGGTGTCAAACTGTCATGTATCAAACTCAAGGCTCATGAGCCAAATGTGGTCCTCCACAGCATTTTATGTGGCCCGCAGGCAGGGCTGTGCAGTATGATCTCAAATTCACGGTATAAAATGAATCCTTCCACCGTAACGGTATATATCGCGGTAAAAAGTTATCATAAAAGCAAAGATAATGTAATTTTTAGAGCATTTATTTAAAAGAAAACTAATCATAATCAACCCAGCATTTTTGCTGTAGTGCAAATGAACATAACAGAAGTACAAAAGAAGGTTTTATATATATTGCAAAATGGTTTTTAACAACAAACAAAAACATTTCTCATATTTTCAACAATATGAAAATAAAGTGGATGTTATAACCAGTACTTCAATTAAAATTAGTCATTTAGACATTAAACAAATCTAAGTTGGCATAAATTGCCTAAAATGTTAGTGTGACCGGACCTTAAGCTGCACATAGTCCTGTCATAAAACTATTTTAGATAACTGGAATATAAGTGTGGTGAAGCCAAATAAATGTAATATCTGCCTGCCATACAATGAGCTTCTGCCTGCTGAACTGACCCGCTGYTGYTGCTGCGCTCTCAGAGCAGAACTGTTACATTAACAAGATGGATTTATGACCGAACGAACGTCCACATCTTTATCATCTCTGTGGGTAACAATGCACAAAAAACAAGTTTTTTCTCMGACTACTTGAGTGTGAAAAAAACTACGGTTGTTAAAGCTTCGCTCTGCGTGACATGCAGCGGGGTGGGAGGGAGGAAATGATCCCGACACACAACGTAACTTTTCTACAGCGGGGAGGACGACATTGAGGATTATTCTCTCTATACGTGTTTTTAAAACGCTATATTTCTTCATTTATTCTCAGAATATTTGGAACGCCTCCTGCTCAGTTGTCTCTGCACTCACAGCCCTCACAGGTGCGAAGACAACAGGACGGTAGAGGATAAATTTCTACCGTAGGCCAACTTCATATCGTTTCTACTGTCTATCACAGTCCTACCTGCAGGAGCTGCAAAGAGGAATCAGTGTCTTAAAATAAGCCGTTTTAAACCCAGCATTGACCAGAAACTACATCTCCCATAATGCATGCTGGTTATTTTACCTGCAAAATGATGGCAGCCCACCACTAGGTGGAGCTGCACCGGCTTCAACAGTAGCCAGCAATATTGTCCAGTGAAATCCATCAGTCGGTTGTACTGGGAAGTGGAATTTCACACTTACAAATCGTACATTTAAACTGGAACAGTGGGAATTCCCTGTTGGAAAGTGGGAGAGTTCAGAATTCAAAATGGCGGCTACTCCGCACAACTCAGTGAGTTAAACTCTTACTTTACTTTTAATAGTATTTGTTTTATTYATACGTGTTTTTGTTACACGTAGTGCTTTTCAGTGTTTATAAGAGGACGTGTTCAAACACTGTTTCTATGCAGGAAGTACCAGGTAGAGCTCAGGTATTGTTTGTTAGCGGGGCTCAGGGACGTGACTTTTAACTGAGGTGAATTACAACCATGATGTTCATGTAGCCCACGTTAGAGTTAGAGAGCCCCCCAGCAACAAAACTAGACTTACTGGGGCTCCGGCTCAGTCAGTTTATCAGATCTGACCTAAATGTTGGAGCAGGAAGAGCTGAGAGTGATCTGCACGTATTCTGACAACCATGGAGGTTCAAAGCTGCATTTTCTGCTGTACTGAGTTTCAGACAATTCATTTTTGCCATGACATCTCCTTAAAAGCTTATTCCAGCATTAAATCACTCGAGAGAGAGAGAGAGAAAAAAAAATAAAAGGAGCCTCTCGTTGCCTGAAAATCACTGACGTGGAGAACCGATGTGTGCGTCTGACAGCTTGATTTCTGTTTATGAAAACATTAAACCGCTCATAAACTGTGAACGTAAGAAATAACTGAGCCACCGAGGATTATTTAGTTGTTTGTTTTTTTTTTCAAAACTGAGTTGTACAAATCTGCCCTTCAAGGAGAATTAGCGCTCGCTGTGCTGCGTAAACTCTGGCAGCTTCGGCAATAAAAAGCATGAAGGAAACAGAAGCACCTCCCTGGACACGCAGCAAGGTCAGCTGGTTATTGTTCCACTTTAACTTTTTACTCTCAGAGATCAGGGAGGCATCAAACGCATCACTAAACCTGAATCTGTAGCTAAATAAGGAGACGTCGCAGCAGCTGATGGAGTCCTCTAACGCTGCGTCACCTGCAGAACAACGAACGGACGTAAATGTTTCATCATTTAAGAAGTCAGTGAGCGGAGGCTTTTATCTTCTCAGTAAGAGCAGCGTGTGTCAGAAGTTATCAAACTCCTGATTTATGGATTTGCACTGAAGCAGAATGACTAACAGCTTCATCTGCAGAAACTGAACAGGAAAAGTTTTCCTTCATCTTCAGAGACATGACTCAGGCTGGGCTGGGRCCTCATCAGTGCACATTTGTCGGCTGCATACGTCACTGCCCCRCACMRAGTACTGTCCCAATTCGAAAGAAYGCAGCCGACAAACTCGAAATCCGAGGATGCATCTGTGTATCCTCACCGGTCGAGGATATCCCAGGATTCAAAGTGCGGGCAGCAAAACAAACAGAGAAACAAAGACGGTGAGGTTTTTATTTTTTTTAACGAATTGGCGTAGTTTGGAAATTCACCACAGACCGAAGGATTTGTTTTTAAAATCCAGTTTAGCAACTTAGCTGATGAAATTTATGCTGCAATAAGGTGTTAAATAAAAAATACAACTACAAGTGCTGATACTGGAGCTAAACCCAAATTATTAATGTTTTATTATTTATTTGTGTGTAACGTTTTAACTGTGAAGTTATTCTTCCAGTAAAAAAAAGTGTAAATACTCGTCCTGACGCATTTTAAGTCCAACATGAAACTGATTACTATGGCAATACACAAACTCACATAAAGTCGATGTAAAACAGTGCGTTTACTGTTCTGTAAAAGTCCGATCTGACAGTTTTTGATGATGAAATATGTCTTTGCTGTAAAATGATTCTGAATGAGCTGCAGGGTTAAAACAAATCAAATATTGATTTTAGCTGTAACTGAATTTTGCCTAAAATTGAGTCTATAAAGACATCTTGTGCAGGTAACTCAATACTGTAAAGTGCTTTATTGTGATCCACGGGTCACATTAGTGTCCAGATGTCTGGTGGTGGACAGGACCAAGTCTGTTTAAAAATAAAATAAATAAATYTTGTTTTTATATGTCTCCAATTTATGATTTTATCAAACTCAAGTCATTCGATATTTGTGGATTTAAAGGAAACATCTGGAGCTGAGCTAACATCAGACGTTAATTCCTCAAACAGCGACCTGACATACAAACATTAAAGCTAATTAGCTGGACTTATTAAGCACARGTTGTACAAACAGAACGATCCACTTCAGAGGGCACTTCATGCTTTAATGAGCCACTGGTGAAGATGTTTCCTGCCTTTCAACACATTGATGCAAACAGGAAAYGATGCCGATCATTAAAATACATCCCCGAAGATCCGCAGCCACTTCTTTTCTTTATTATTAAACACTTATTAAACTACAGCTCAGGGTTTAGTTTTTACCTTTTTTCATAATAAACTAAACTTTAACGTCCTGAATAAAACAGTAAGTCCTCAGAGATCAGCAGTGGGATSAAACCAGACATCCTGCAGGAACATGTTGCAACATGTGAGTAAGAAAGTTCTCTGGAGACACTGACCTGCTATTTTAATAAAGTGGTCTGGACGGCATATTGACTCACTTTCATCACTTTTTGGAAAAAAAAATTGCACCTTTAATGTCAAAATAAGGGCTTCAGAGCTGTTAGAGAACAGAACATAAAAACACACAAAAAAGCTCCAATATAAACAAAAGGACAAAYGGCAACAGTTGAAGCTTAGATTTAYGATTTGGATCAAWTTTAAACGTGACAAACCACTCTCTGCTGATGTTAAATACAGCTAAAACTATACAACTAGGGCTGCATGATACTGGGAAATCTCGGGATGATATTTGTAAACATTGCAATGATATCAGGTGCGATATAATTCTTTTTTTCCTCCCTTTCTAATCCGTCCTTCATTCTCTGYGACTTTTAGCATTTTTCACAAATTCATTCGTATCTGCTCTGAGCTTTTGCTGTCATGACACTCTGTCCTACTGGCTAAATATAGCGTTAGCATGAAAAATACAACTTCAACACTCAGTCAACATTTACTGCTCTCCAAACA
This sequence comes from Austrofundulus limnaeus, assembly GCF_001266775.1. Classification (NCBI taxonomy): domain Eukaryota; kingdom Metazoa; phylum Chordata; class Actinopteri; order Cyprinodontiformes; family Rivulidae; genus Austrofundulus; species Austrofundulus limnaeus. The sequence continues at coordinate 167,892 of NW_013952843.1, read as the reverse complement.
GTCCTTTGTGAGATGAATATTGTGCCTCTTGRTATTACGATGACAATATATTTTGCAGTCCTAGCTAAAGATGATACAGTGGCTGCAGATGATGATGCAAAGAAAGATTTTACATCAAATCAAGAACATTGTGGACAACCCTGACCATCCTCTTCATCAGACTGTCATAGAAAAACAAAGTGTCTTCAGTCAGAGGCTTCTTCAACTTCGCTGTAATACAGAAGATCTTTCCTGCCCACAGCCATCAGCATCTACAAGAACTTAAATGAATTACAACAACATATAATTTCCCTCTGGGATCAATAAAGTATTTTTGAATTGAATTTGAATTGAAAACTAAGCTAACAGCATAATGGTAGCTAAAAGTTAAAAGTAGCAAAATAATAGTTTCCAGCTAACAGTGACAAAGAACACTAGCTACAATGTAGCAGAAAAGAGGCTAAAAATTATTAGCAAAACTGTTGGTACAAGTTGTAAAATGGTRGTTAAAAGTAAAACGTTAAATACCAGCTGGTACTAGCAAAACAGTAGCTCCCAGGGAAGATTAGCAAAACCACAGCCAAGTTATTACATGGTAGCTAAACGCTAAAAGTAGCAAAATAATGAAGTTTGATAAACACAGGCCAAGGTTTTTGTTTTAAATTTCGACAGCTGTGGAASCTTTGAAATGTTTCCAATGAAGATCACTGAAAAATGACCAGGTTCTCCTTTTATTATGTTTTTATTTGTTTTCATGTTGTTCTGCTCAACCCGTCCTGAGAGCAGAGGGCATTATGTGGACGGGTTTTTCCTACAACGTATGGACAATTTTCCCAAAAAAAGCAGCCTCGTGGGGACTAATGCCAGRTCCCCACGTGTCCAAATGCAAATTATGGGTGTGGGTTTATGTTTAGGACCAAGGTTTAGGTTAGTTTTAGGGTCAGGTGAGGCTAATTTTAGGATAAATGGTCAGGGTTGGGCTATAAAGTCTAAAAAACATGAATGGAAGTCAATGGAAGGTCCCCACAGGGTCAAAAAAACAAACATGTGTGTGTTAGACAGGAGGAAGTTCTGGTTCTGACTGAAGCGGCTCTGAATCTGAACCCACTCCACATATCACGTGTACTGGACTCACAAAATGCAGGAATAATAATAAAAAATAAATAAGATCAAGAAAAAAAAACAGCAAACGCCTCTAAGCGTCCATTAACAGGTTAAAAAACGTCTGAAGTGAGTGATGCTGCCGGACCTTTGTAGACAAAGTGGCCCATAACTCGCTTCTTTTAAATTAGACAGAATTTGATGCATGAGTTCTTGAAATATGCAAATGTTATAAAGAACCAAACAGGTGAACAGATCTACTGATGCTGTAACTGCAGATTAAAGTACAAGTTGTAGTAAACAGATGTTTTAGACTGAAGTAAATCTGCAGCAGAGTCATGTACACATTGTTTAAAATAACTTGAATAAAGTTTGCATAAAGATGTCACAGATGTGGAGCTGAGTTTTATAAAAGTTTTCAGATTTTACTCGAGATTAACGAGATCACGTCTTCCTTCAGAGAAATAAAAATAAAAACATCTTAATTGTGATTTTACGGTGAGTACAGAGAAGACTGTAGACGTGCGTCTGTGTTTGTTTAATAAATGAACTCTGATTGGATCACTTGTGTTTCCTGTTTGGCAGCAGGAGCAGAAAGGCCTCACGGATAGATGGGACTGTTTCGATCTTTAAAAGGATGGACGGCGCTGCGCACACGTGAGTGTTTCTCTGCGGTCAGGCGATGATGATGATTTTATGGCCCACACAGCCACAGAACTAATCCATTTCTCTCTGTGCCGCCTGCTCCTAATGGCCCAACGCAGGGCGGTCTGCGGCCAGGGGGATGCTCTGCCCCTACATGGATATCGACTGGATCGACTATCTGTAGCCTACTTCTCCCGGGTGCATTTAGAGACACTCCACGGCTCACGGGCCGAGCCAAAACAAAAAAAAAGACCTAACCGAGCAAAAGAGTGATTCAGACAACCAGGATGMTGACTCGGCAAACATCAGACCTGTAACTCTGAAAATCAGACTATTTAAGATTCATGAAGCTGTTGAGTTTCATTAAAGTTTAACAAGTTGGTCGTGAGATATTTTACTAACAGACAAACGGAGCAACAAGCGAGGAATAAAGGAAAAAAGAAACGACTGTTTAAGATTCTGGCTGCAGCGTTTCTTGTCCCCTGAAGTGGCGTCTCATTTTGTTTTTTTGTTGTATTTTCTGCAGCGAGTTGCTGTGAAGTCCCACTCGCTGTCTGCCACCATATGTCACCTCCTCCATACATGGAAGGCTTTTACTCACAGGAGCAGACATCACTGCCACGAGTCGAGAGAAGAAGAAGAAGAAAACAGGCAGTCAGAGATGAAACCCCGTTTTTAGACAATATAATGTTCAATATTTATCAGGCAGAGACGCTGAAGTGGAACGACCAGGATGGAGGGGATTGGGGGTCTGCAGCGAGCAGAGTGGGACCATGATGAAAGCCCACRCTTCAGCAAACAATGGGAGGACAGATGCTAAATAATTGTGGCTAATTGTGCCAAACTGGCAGTCGACCCTAAACAAACTGTTCTGTCCTCTAATCTTCAACCAACCTCCCACCAATTCATCTGATGAACACGGTACAGAAACTACATCAGCTCCATCACTAATTTATTAGTAAATTAACAATTATTCACTTATAAACATGAATATAAACAAAGCATTCACTCAATGTGACTCTCAGCTACTACCACACCTGTTGTTTCAGCTGCACAATGATCACTTTCTGAAGTTTAAATTCAAATCTGTTCATTGATTCAGACGAGATGCACGATATATCAGCATCAATATCGGTATCAGCCGATATTGGTCATTTTTTAGAATATCGGTATCGGTCTGATATGTAAAAATGGGCCGATATTAACATCCGATATTGATTTCCCACTTTTTATCTTTGTGTTTCTGTTTTGGGAGGGGAGATGGTTAGTTGAGCATCATCTGTTTGATCATGATAGTGATACTGATGTTGAAGTAGGGAGCCATGTCAGAGGTCTGGTTCTTTATTTATGGTTTCAAAAAAAAGACCCAAGTGTGTTTGTGCGTATATGTATAATATAATTAGTGTGTTTGTGTAATATCAGTAAATATCGGTTTTCAGCCATAACAGCAATGATWATATCAGATACTGATATCGGCTGAAATTTTCTTATCAGTGCATCTCTAGTTCACACTCAAATATTTCCATATGTTCATCTAAAAGGCTTTGAAGGTTTTAGAACATCTGTCAAACTCAAGGCCTGCCACTGCATTTTAAATGGCCCGCGACAGCTTCTACGATTTTGCTTCTAAGAATTTGCTGCTTGAAAGCCAACATTGACCATAAACTACACCTCCCATAATGCATGTTGATCATTTTACATGTGAAATGACGGCATCACACCTCTAGGTGGAGATGTTCAGAATTCACCAGGTAAAATATCCATTTTGCTGCATTTTTGCTGGCTACTTTTGCTGCTTCCCATTTGTACTGGGAAGTGGAAATTTCCCACTTACAAGTCATAAATTTAAAATGGAAGAGTGGGAAATCCCTGTTGGAAAGTGGGAGAGTTCAGATTTCAAGATGGCAGCTACTCACCACAACTCAGTGAGTAAAAATCTTACTCATAATAGTAATTGCTTTATTTTAGGGGTGGCTGTGGTGGAGTGGTTAGGGGAGTCGTCCTGGAACCGGAAGGCCGCCGGTTAGATCCCCCGTCCAGCTGTTTCAGTCGTGTCCATGGGCAAGATGCTTCACCCGTCTTGCGTACTGATGATGGTCAGAGGTCCGGTGGTGCCGGTGCATTGCAGCCMCRCCTCTGTCAGTGTGCCTCAGGGCAGCTGTGGCTACAATGTAGCTAACTGCCATCAGTGTGTGAATGTGTGTGTGCATGGGTGAATGTCTGAAGTGTWAAGAACTTTGGGGTCCACGTGGACTTGATAAAGCGCTATACAGCGGGTAAAATAAGTATTGAACACGTCACCATTTTTCTCAGTAAATATATTACTAGAGGYGCTAATGACATGAAATTTTCACCAGATGTTGGTAACAACCCAAGTGATCCATACATACAAAGAAATCAAACCATAAATGTCCAGAAATGAAGTTATTTGTAATAATGTGGAATGGCACAGGGAAAAAGTATTGAACACACTTACTGAAATTTATCTAATACTTTGTACAAAAGCCTTTGTTGTCAATGACAGCTTCAAGACGCCTCCTGTATGGAGAAACTAGTGGCATGCATTGCTCAGGTGTGATTTTGGCCCATTCTTCCACACAAACAGTCTTCAAATCTTGAAGGTTTCGTGGACCTCTTCTATGAACTCTGATCTTTAGTTCTTTCCATAGATTTTCTGTTGGATTCAGGTCAGGTGATTGGCTGGGCCATTCCAGCAGCTTTAGTTTCTTTCTCTGAAACCAACTGAGAGTTTCCTTGGCTTTGTGTTTGGGCTCATTGTCTTGCTGAAATGTCCAGCCACTTTTCATCTTCATCATCCTGGTAGATGGAAGCAGATTTTTATCAAGAATGTCTCTGTACATTTTTCCACTCATCCTTCCTTCAATTATTTGAAGTTTGCCAGTACCATATGCTGAAAAACAGCCCCACACCATGATGTTCCCACCTCCAAACTTCACTGTTGGTATGGTGTTTTTGGGCTGATGTGCAGTGCCATTTGACCTCCAAACATGATGTGTATTCTGGCATCCAAACAGTTCAATGTTGGTCTCATCTGACCAGACTATATTCTCCCAGTATTACACAGGCTTGTCTAAATGTTGAGCAGCAAACTTTAAAGGAGCTTCAACATGCTGTTTCTTCAGCAGTGGAGYCTTGCGTGGTGAGCGTGCATACAGGCCATGGTGGTTCAGTGCATTACTTATTGTTTTCTTTGAAACAAACGTACCTGCTAATTCCAGGTCTTTCTGAAGCTCTCCACAAGTGGTCCTTGGCTCTTGGACAACTCTTCTGATAATTCTTTTCACTCCTCTGTCAGAAACCTTGTGAGGACCACCTGGTCGTGGTCGGTTTATGGTGAAATAATGTTCTTTCCACTTCTGAATTATGGCCCCAACAGTGCTCACTGGAACCTTCAGAAGTTTAGACATTCTTCTGTAACCGATGCCATCATTATGYTTTGCAACAATAAGGTTGTGAAGGTCTTGAGAGAGCTCTTTACTTTTACCAATCATCAGATGGTTCTTGTGTGATACCTGGCCATCATTTGGGACTGAACCAGCTGATATTAACTTGCACTGACAAGGGGCAGGCTTGCTTTCTAATTACTGAGAGAGTTCAGCTGGTGTCTTGGCTTTCCATGCCTTTTTACACCTCCCTTTCTTCATGTGTTCAATACTTTTTCCCTGTGCCATTCCACATTATTACAAATAACTTCATTTCTGGACATTTATGGTTTGATTTCTTTGTATGTATGGATCACTTGGGTTGTTACMRACATCTGGTGAAAATTTCATGTCATTAGCACCTCTAGTAATATATTTACTGAGAAAAATGTTGACGTGTTCAATACTTATTTTACCCGCTGTATAAGTTCAAGCCATTTACCATTTATACATGCTTTTGGTACACGTAGTTTTCAGTGTTTAAAAGTGGAYGTGTTAAAACGCATTTTCTATGCAGGAAATACCAGGTAGAGCTGAGTTATTGTTCGTTAGCAGGGCTCAGAAACGTGACGTTTCCTGTTTAGTTGAGGTTAGTTAAAACCATGATGCTCATGTGGCTCTCAGTGAAAATTTGACGCCTGTTTCTAGAAGGTCATCAACTCGAGGCCTGGGTCCATCACAGAGTCCTTAGGGATCATGACCGTTGACAGCCTTTATTGGACTGACCAACTCTAGTAAATGTGACATTTATGCTCATAAGTGTTTACAAAAGTCTGAATAAACTTGTCAAACAGAAGCATGTAAACAGATACAGTAATTAAGCAACAATAGCTTTGTTTTGATCAAACAAAACAACCTTTTAAAATGTCACTTCTCAGAAGAAACAAGCTTGTTTTCATTATGGCGTTGCAGAAAATAAAGAGCTGCGGTATTTACTAACCTGGTATAAAACTGGCACTCCTGGTCAGATTTTAGTTTTAATGCTATTAATGTTAGCATGACACCATGTAATATGAAGGCTAATTAATGCTTTCTCACTCAGGTGTGTGTTTTCTTGTCTGCAGCAGGTTGTGAGGGTTCACCAGGGTTCTTCGGGGCAAACAGTGTGCAGAACAGAAATGTATTTCTGCACAGACTGTTCCAGTGACACRTCAGCCTCAGACTGGGAGGAAAGAGGAGCAGGAAAACAACGCCGGCATTTATCCATTAGTTCTGGTTGTTCTAATGATCAGGTCCTGGCAGAGGACAGAGCAGGTCTGCAAACATCCCAGCTGAAGTTGAATATAAAGCCGTGTTTGTGGCTCAGAGAGGGAAACAGGATGTTGTTGGTTTCCACAGTCGTCATCTTCATGGATCAGAGGCTTTTTATAATAACCGGTCTGCTCTGCTGCTCGTTCTTCCACAGTCTGACCCCACGCCTCCACCACATCAGGAGGCTGTTTTCATGGAAGAAACTGCCTTCATGTTTGTCAGGATTCGTTTGCAGAGCTCCTACCTCTGAACCTTTCACTCTGTGCTGTCATTTATGTTCTGAAATAACCAGGGTAATGCCATGATGWACATGAGTGTGGGTTATTGTGTGAGCGAGTTGTGACGCTGATAGAGTTGTCATTTAAACTCTAACTACACGCTGCAGCAGGGTTGGCCAGTATTGACAAGTTTATCAGGATTAACTGTGGCAGTTAGCTGATAATTAATGACAATAGATGATGGTTGAACTTGTATGTAGCTGATGTTGTTGCCTTGCCACATTTTCTGGCTTTCCTCTACTCTGGTTTATGTTGGTGTCAGCTGATGCAGAAACTAAATACAGTAGTTGATCTTCTGCCATGACAGGCAGGCGATCATGTAAATGCATCTTAATTACAGCAGAAATCTATCTGACGTCATTTAAAGAGAAAACCTCAAACCATATTTGGATTTCTGGATTTCTCCGCTGGTATTGAAAATGCCTTCACTGCAGTGCAGAGAAAAAAATAAATATTTAGTTTTGTTGGTAGTCAGTGTGGGTCAGAAAACAGAAAGAAAACTTTCTTTAGGTTTAAAATTCTGACATTTCCTTCAAGAAACCAAATGGGGCATTTATTCATCATATGACAAAATTCAAATACCACTAATTCGATGGGACACGTCACATTTGTGTTATAGAAATGGATACAGTTGTGCTAATCCACTAATAGTGGAACTAGCTTCTCATTCAGCAGATTAATTTTTTTTGCTAATTTTGGAAACAGCAGAAAGATTAGCTTCAGGTGAATTTGGTTCTGCTAATTTTATGTTTACTAAAAAAAATTACAAGTGTAAAACTTTTATTTTTGTTCTGTTTATCCTGAATTAAATCAAAACTATCCCCTCTTACAAGCAGTGCTGGATGGTTTAGTGGTTAACGTTAGCAGAGTTTAGCAGTTTAGCGCTAGCAGAGCTTAGAATCTTGTTTAGCAAGTTAGTATTAGCGGAGCTTAGCTTCTTGTTTAGCAGTTTAGCATTAACAGAACTTAAAATTTTGTTTGGCGATTTAGCATTAGAGGAGCTTAAATTCTATTTTGGCGGTTTAGTATTAGCAGAGCTTAAAATCTTGTTTAGCAGGTTAGCATTAGTGGAGCTTAAAATTTTGTTTACTGATTTAGTGTTAGAGGAGCATAGACTCTTGTTTATCTGTTTAGTGGTTAGTGAAGCTAACATTAATTAGCTGTGTCCACCACTGTTAATTTAGAAATATGTAATAAACTTGTTTAAAGTTGACCTTTTTAGGTCTTTGTTCCAACTAAGCTTTTGAGTCCCAGCTGTCTCTGTTCATCATTCATAAAACAAAAATTCTTCAGAAGATTTGCATCTTTTGTGAGCATCACATCCCATTTTACTTCAGCCATATAATAAACCTCAAGGCCACATCTGAATCCATCTAAACTAAAGAAATCTACTTTAACTGCATTTGACAGGATTTCTTGTTTTATGAGCTGTGTCTTTGAAACAGGGCAGTGGAAAACTACAAATCAGACGATGTTTGAGGGGATTAAACGGACGTTAAACTTTATTAGTCTGCGTTTTATTGAACAGGGTGGTCAGTGATGAAGTGTCACGGTTTTCTGAGATTTCCTCATTTCATGAGCTTATTAAATAAACGAAGTGAGAGGTCGTTATAACTCCTCATTATTCCCATTTATRTTTACAGAGCGAAGAAAAAAACATGTCCTGCTATGATGTCATTAATCTCTATTTTATGGCTCTTGGATAAAAAAAGAACAGATATCAAATAACATCTGACATCCAAACATGTTGATTTAAACACAAACATGACAATCTGTTCCAGACAAAGCTGCTTGCAGCCAGTTGGTTTTTTAAGAGTTAAGCTGATTAACTGCAAACTGGCACTGATTGTGTGTTTGTGTAGCATTTATTTTAGCTGTGAGAGGACCAGTGTGGGTTTCAAACATCGGCAGAAAGACGTTTGTATCTCTGAGGGACAGATTCTGAAGCAGTCGACTGAAGGTTTGGTTTCGGTGCTCAGTCTGAGGTTGAAGTGGAGTCTGCCATTTAATTTAAGAGGTTTTAGACTGGGGTGAGGGGCCAGAATATAAAGTTATATTTATTTTAAAGCATCAAAACATCCAGCTACTTCCATAAGAGATGCAATCACAGATTGGAAATTTAAAGATGAAAGATAAAATAAACCACTCTAGAGGATGAAAAAGTCCTATAAGGATTTATCTGCATCCAGCAGATTGAAAAGATGTAAAATAGAATCGAGGACGAGCAAAAAATAAATAAATAAAAATGTGTAAGTAACGTTTCAATACARAGCAGCAGCCTGCTTCCTGTTTCCTTCTTAATCCAGATTAATTAAAAGCAGCATTTCATGACAACAAGCTGTGTGGTCTATGGAGTGCGTCTTCATTTCAGATAAATCCTCTCCTTCCTCYGCCTCCGTCAGACGGGCATCCTTTAGTCTCAAAGACTTCCACAAGCTTTGGTTTGTCTGTGCGTCTCTGAAAGAGACATCTGGCCCTGAAAAGACGACCAGCTGCAGAGTTTGTGCCTGATGAACAACAAAAATATAAAATCTGGGCAGGAGGCCAGAGGAAGACGGTCTYGTCACTTTGCAGAACACTAATAATGTGCCTGTAAATGTGAGTGGCACTTAAACAACAGTCAGTAAAAGTAAACCTGATCAGATGGACTCTCCGGTGTATCAAACCTCYGGACAAAAAGCCAGAAAATCTAATTATCTCACTTTGATGACCTCCGTTTTTTTCACTCTGCTTCCTTTAAGTCCAGTGAAAAAGAAGCAAACTTTGTTCTGGATGCATCACTTTAAAATCATAATGTTTTGTTTTAWTTTAGAACAAGTTTCTGCAGAACGTCATGTGCTCGGGCAGCAAAGCCTCATGGGACATTTCATAAATTGATAAAATGAGTATTTATAAAGTGTGCAAATCTAYAGGTTTGCTTTTCTAATGTAAATGTCTCGTAGTTATTTGTATTTCATATTTAATCGTAATATAATTCAAAGTAAAAGTACGCACCATGAGTGAAAACTTTCTGCACCAACTATTTCTCACTGGGCCAGTGGTTACAATAACTAATGCTGGGCTCACAATGAACTCATTTTGAGCAGCAGGAGCGGCGGGTTTACATGCAAAGTCTATGGTGGACGCGCATCTATGGGTCTCGCGGCGCATCTACAGTGTTTAGCACGGCGTGTCATGAAGCAGTAGGTAGTTTGAGCGTTTGACGTGCATGCGGTTCATCCAAACCAGCAGTCGCTGTGACGTGTCCCTGTGTCATTTTTACCTGTCTAATTGTCTGATGTCCTCTCCTTTCAGCTGATTGGCTGGGAGGATWAYAAARGGAAATGAGCTCCACCTGACAGCTGAGCGTGCGRCCTSAGKGGAGAAGTTTGCTTGTTGGTCCTGCGCTCCAGCCTCGCCGCAGCTCCACTTTTTTCCTCCTTGTAGATTCCTGGTTTTGGCMTGGGAGTTGCCAGCCCCTTCTTTTCCCAGTTTTTGATTGTATGGTGTGACCCTGGACCGGAGGGCAAGGGGAGGTTGCCCGGATCCRACGGTCAACTGCTGGCTGGTTCGGGTTTCCTCCCTTTTTTCGWTTTGTTTTGAAGTGGGGCTTCCTTTTTGTCCAAAACAATAAAACTTGTGTTCTTTTTAYAAACTCCTTTGTRTCCGGACTTTATATGTTGTGCGTCCTGRGTATCCTAGACCCCGGGACCGTAACAGTYGCTCAAGTTCAAAAACCTGGGATTTTGCTGCTCGACGCACCGTGTCAACCAATCAGACACTGCTCTGTGACGTAGCGTTGCATTTTTCCACGTAACAGTTTCCTGAATGTTGCCCACTAACCTGAAACAGACGGACAGGAGCTCTTTAGCTGAAATCAACCGTCTGTAGTTGGTGTTCTGGCAGGAGATATCAGCACCGATGCGGGTCAGCGGCTTGTTKAACTRACCGYGGTGTTAAACTGGGCYCGGGACAAAATCAGTTYGTCAGCTCTTGGARTGAAACTCACCGAACAAACCGCCTCTAAATTTTCTGCTGATCTGGTGAGCGCAACGTTCGCTTGCTCTCAGTAAATAAAGCAAAGCCATTTTCTTTATTTCATCTTTATTTTATCTTTATTTCATCCGCCATTAAAGACAGACCTGAAAAAAAAAAAACCAAGACACTCCTCCCATAAAACCGTCTTCAGATGGGCGTTTAGTCTGTGTCCCGGTCTGAACGCAGCACATCCAATTTGAGGCATTGGGTGTGTTTTAGATGCTCAAAACACATTCATTRTGAATGTAGCATAAGTGCAAAAACATTGGTTTGAGATGGGACCTGGTAACCAGAGCAACTGCTGGTGGGCCAACACAAATGGCTTGGTGGGCCAATTTTGGCCCACATGTCCCACTTTGGACACCTCTGGTCTAGAATCAACTGAAGGTTCAGACATAAGGAGGACCAAAACTGCCAAAATTGGAATAAAAAAAATAAAATTAGAAATATATAAATGTACCAATAAATGAACACACTGTTTTACATGTTTTATAATTTAATTGACCTTCACATTTATTTTTACAGCGAAGTTCCAATAAATTATAAGTTCTCGCATATAATTTAAAATTTACAGTTTTTAAACATCTWTATATATTTTTTCCTTTTATACATACATGCATTTGTATCTCCTATTATATTTGATTATTTTTTATATTTTTTTCTCACAAGTCTTTATTTCCATGTTTTGCTTTTACATTACTTATGCATTTCTGCCTCACTGTGTAAATAAGGTGGCAAAAAAGGCAAGGACGAAAACACTTATTTGTGCCTTTGTTCTAAATTTAACTTTAAACTTTAAGCTAAAATGATGCAGCACAAGCATGCACAGTAGAGCTGCAAAATATATATTTTTAAAAGCAGTAAAATTAAATTATGCACTAAAATATATAATTTATTGGAACTAAGCTGGAAAAATAAATATGAAGGTCAATTAAATTATAAAACATGAGGTAAAGTTCTCGTTTTTTAATGTAATTGGTGCTTTTTAAGTGTATTTGTTTATTGGTCCATTTATAAGCATTTCTACTTTTCTTTCTWATTATGACAGTTTTGGTCCTCCATACAGACAGGACAAGGGGTCAGAGTTAACATCAAGGTAAAAATGTTTTAATGACTTCCTGAATCAGTCCGAGTCAAAAATATTTCAAAATAAATCGTCAAAGGCAGCGTATGAGCTGCCGTCTGACTGTCTGGGTCTTACTCTTCTGCCCAAACGGTAAACAAATAAAATGAAGTACAGCTGCTCTTCAGAGCTGCAGTGATATCCAGGCCCTGTAATCTTGTTATATAAACCTACGAAGGCATTAGAATAATACTCTAAAAACACAGAAGCTGCTGTTCAGGATAATACTTCACTCTCAGGTAAACTGCTTCACAAGCGTGCACTCAAACATCGCCGCCTCTTTTTCTTACTCGACACAAATCCACCCACAGGTTCTGGTGTAATGACTCATGTTTGATGTCCTTGTCGAGGCTGTGGCGGGGGGGCTACACGAGGGCCGAGACGCAGACCGACGGCWGGAAGTGGGTGACGATTGTGGCGAGCGAGCGCCGACTGGGAGCTTTTATAATAAAATGAAGATCGGGACTGAATCACTTTACATTCATTTACATCCCTGGAGCTGACACCRAAAGACTCTCTGTGGTCCTGCAGAGCTGTTTTATTATGGGCCGTCTGCATTAGGCTGTTATAAAGACATCCGTCAGCTTCGGTCCTAAACATTTAAACTAGAACTAAATGTTGGTWCCTGAGTCTGAGAATAAATATCAGAGGCAGGAGTGATTGCATTTATCAAGATATTTCTATTTATTACATTTTARTTTATAGATCCATGTATTAGAGGTCACACAATTTGTTGTCAGATTAACTGGCTAATATTTAACATATCCTAAAACATCTTGTCCAATAAAAATATCATTATAAAGGCCTGTGAGATCTTGTGTCAAAGCAGAGGTGGGTAATTATTTTCTCACAAAAGTAAAAAAGTGGGACAGTTGGAGAATTTAACTTTATTCTGAAATGTATTATAAATATTTAACTACAAACACCAATATTACCTGATAATGGTCTTAAAATGTTTCATGTGATAAAATGAGTTGAAGTTTGCCATAATTGATATTTGCAGTGGTGAGCACAGCTAAGCACAAAGTTAGCTTCACTAATGCTAAACCTCTAAACCAGTATAAATTAGTGGAAGCTAGCACTAACTGCTAATTGCTAAGACGATTGTCACTCGGCATCGCTGCGTCTTTGTCTCCTTTGAGCTGAAGACTGGTGGGAATGACACAAACTTGTTGATGTTAGCTTGTTAGTTAGCTGTTAGCGTATTTAAACCTAATTTAGTGGAAGCTTATTGGTCCATTAATGGTTTACAAAGTTAGTGAAAAAGTTAATCTRCTAAATGAAAAATTTGTTACGCAATTAGCTGTTAGCGGAACCATGCCCACCACTGGAGATTTGTGTAAATATGAGTCCATAAATCCTGTAACTACAGAATATAATCATCCTAATCTACCTTTAGATCAAACAGGTAGATCTCAAGAAATAATTATTTTAATAATTTCATTTTAAATTGACAATCTTCCCCTGCCGGAAAATCTCTTCGTATAATGTTTGGCGTAATTATGAAGCTGGGGGGGTCTTTTTTCTTTCTTTTTTTTAATCTTGGACTGGAAATCCCAATGACATTACTCATGACCAATAAAAATCTTGTTTTCTAATCTCATAAAACTTTGCCAGGTAATATCGCAAAATTTCAAATTATGGATCATTTTGAAGTTCTAAGACGGATAGTTTGAAAAACAATTCAGTTTTGAAAAACTCCTCGTTCCCAGCACGGGTCACATTTGATCCCGTGAAAAACGTAATAACATGCTAATTTTAGCTTTTAGCTTCTGTTAGCAGTCATTTAGCACTTGCTGCTCTGTAGTTACGGCTGTGGTTTTCTAACTCGGCCTGATTTAAATATAAAATGCTTTTGTATTCAGTCAAGCTGCTCTTATTTGATGAATTGGCCGTCTGTTTCTTCGAGAAAAACTTTAAGATCCTTGGGTCATTCATCACCACTGTTTATTTGAAGACTCTATAKATTATTTATATAATATTTAAAGTTCAGGAGAAAAATGAAGGCTTTGGCAGCTTAATCCATTATGGATTTTGAGGTGATTTTAGGGTCGTTCTGTTGTATGAGCTTCAGTAAAGAAGGTTTTCTGCTATGTTTGCAGGCCTTTATGTGTTTTCTTGTGTATTTATGGGATTATTGTCATTTTTAAAGGAAAACTGTTCAGTTAAATTTATTAACATTCAGTAAACGGTGAGATAAATGTGTCTGGACCAGTTGTTTCTGTAAATAAATATCCATGTGTGTCTGTGACCACATTATAAACAGCCTCAGAGCAATCGCTCCTCTGAAACCTCCCCTCGCTCTCAGATGGAGGAGAGCTGGAAAGAGGGCCCGGTCTCTCAGTGTGATGGGCTCTCCAGTAAAGTGCGTCCTAATGGCGGACGGCTGAGGTCAAAGCAGAATATCAAACGGAGATGTTATTAAACCACAGGCGAAGCTGATTTCCAGCCGCTTCCCTCAACGCGGCGTCTGATCGAGCCAGRCGAAAATGAGAAAACGTCCAGCGGAGACGCGACCAGTGGGAACTCCAAATGAAGGTCCTGTGGACGGAGGGGTATTGTCTGTGCGGTGACTCGGGCACACGTGTGCACACTCGCCTGGGTAATAAAACTCTCCGGGCGCTGGTGGCCTCGGGCTCAGAGAGTGAAGGTAATAAAACACAGGAGAACTGAAGCGGTTAAGACAGAGGCGCCGCAGCAGCAGTTACATCTCCCCGACACTCGACCTGAACCCGACTTCCTTTCATCCAAGTCCACGCACTTACAGAGCCGACGCATGGCTGCTGCTTCACCACTGCATGCTGACTAAGCCTGAGCGCGCGCGCACACACACACACACACACGAGCTGAGGTTAATGGGGTGACAAGCCGAGGGCAAAGCCTGCATTACAAGCATGGCTCCTCTCCACGTTAGCCATCGTTATTCAGCATGAAACGACTACACAGAGATGTTGGCAAAGTGAGAGTGACRGAGCTGGAGTGTTAAAAACATTTAATGTTTTTATTTCTGAGGATGCCCTCAAACATCTTCAATACCGTCACGTCTTGCACAACTGTTTAAACTAGACTGAAGGCCTTTTCTGTAAAACTGTAGAGRGAACAAGAGCCGAATACGCCACGAACAGAACAGAAGCTAWATGTAGCAAAACAARAGCTAAAATTAGCACACTTGGTCAATCGCACACTGTGGCAAAACCACAGCTGCTAACAACTAAATGAWGCTAAACTGTAGCTAAAATCAACAATTAGCACACAGTCAATTTCTTATTGTGGCAAAACCGTAGTTGATTATGGCTAAATGTAGCAAAATGGTAGYTAAAAGCTAAAATGAAGAAATCTGGATAAATATTTATTGTGTCAAAACCTTAACATAACTCAAAACTGTACGTAAAGTCTAAATGTAGCAAACCRCAGCTAACAGCTAATTGTAGAAAAACAGCAACAAAAATTWAAATGTAGCAAAACCATAGCTAAAGCTAAAATTAGTGCACTCAGTTACTGTGGCAAAACTGTAGCTGTCAACAACAAAATGTAGCAAAACCACAGCTAAAATCTAAAATCAATAAAATTGGATAAACATTTATTTGCCAAAACCATAACTCGGCATTGCAAAACTGTACCTAAAGTCTAAATATAGCAAATCAGAGCTAACGGCTAACTGCAGAAAAACAGCAACAAAACTTTAAATGTAGTAAAACCACAGCTAAAATCTCAAATTAAGCAGTTAAAGAAGCTTAGATTTGGCAAAAGGTTGCTAAAATCTATGAATTTATCTAAAGCTTGGATATAGCCAAACTGTAGGTAGAAGCAGATGAGCAAAACTGAAGCTAAAAATCATACCAGGGGTCTGGATGTTGTTTGAACTAGCAGCTAAAACTTTACTCATAAAAACTTGGTCTAAACAAAATAAAAACTTGTACGTGCATTTAGTTTCAGCAACTTAGATTGCTGTAAAGATATTTTTACAGATGTCAATTAAAAAAACTGAACGTGTCGCAGCAGTCCTTAAAGCTCTGCTCTGGCTTCCTGTTGGTCAAAAAGGTTTTAAATTTCTGGTTTTGGAGAAAATAACTCATCAGCATTTAGTCTTAATGCTCCCAAACTCTGGAACAAACTACCTGAGAAGTGGAGAAACTCTTGGCAAAGTTGTGTGTTTGGTATTAGGATTAAATGTTAATCACAGTAACGTTCAGAGATTCATGACAATTAGAGCTAAGCTGAAGAGAATCGAGCTTCTTCCTTTGGTTCAGCCATTCCAGTGACTGTATTTGATGGATTTTTTCCAAACGACTCACTAGCTCAAATAATTAAACTCAAATGTGCAGAAGCCTCATTTTAGACACAGAAAAACACATTTGCTCCGCACAGACAAAAAGAAATGTAGTTCAGGACTTCAGCAGTTAACCCAGTTCATTTTTATGTCAGTATATTTCTTCAATTAGCAGCAAAACAAGTGATTTTTAACCTTTAAAAAGGAGCTCTGTTAAAGTTTAATGGCTGAGTGCTCAGCAACTCCACCTTTCTCTATAATCCTGTCCTCTTTAGGCGTCACATGGACCAGCAGAGGACACCCAGGACCCGACAGGACCACGGTGATAATTGTGCTTTGGCGTCAGGGCGAACACACGCCAGCTGTGGCCTGAATGAGAAAGGTCCAGCTCAATCTCCTCATGTTTGGCTTTCTTTCCCACTCTAATTCCCACCTCTCGTGTTCCACTTCATCCACTTCATCCCGCGCTCCCGTCCAATCACACAAACTCATCTCTCAGTCAAAAATAATCCACAGATGAAATAATCATCTTCAACGCTGACTCAATTATCTGACGGCAGCTGCTTCCAAGTCTTTAAACACGTTACCTTGTCGGTGGTTATAATCTGAGGCAGATSAGCGTTCATCATGGCCGCAGCTGCTTGGTCTGACCCTGGAAGTATTACAGAGTTAATGCCCACCGTGTGCTGCCCCCTGGATTGTCCTTCAGTGCTCAATCTTCCTAAAACCCTGAAGTCAACCTCGCCTCTCGGGGTAATTGTCTCTTTATCACAGAGCTGYCAGACTTCAGCTGCTACTGTAGCTGAAAAACGGAGGGAAAAAGACGTGGATTTGAGAAGAAGCACGACCTGAAACGGACCATTATGGAAACGTATCTGACTTTTATTTACTGCACGTGAAATCTTGTTAAACAAGGGTGGTCACTGCGCTGTGTTAGGGTGTTTAACCACATTTCAGGTCTTTTGAAGTGGGCTTCTGTGTCGATAACTTTGCAACTGATGGAGGTAAATAAATCCAGAACATAGAAGATGCAGAAGAAGCCACGGTAGTTATTTTTTTAAGCATTTTAAGTCTCTGGCCCGCAAAAAAAGCATTGCATAAACTTCTAATCCCACATATGGTTCACGTAACAAAATTTACAAATAACTCTTAAAAATGGACATAACAACAATATGAACAACTCAAATAACTGACTTTTATTTAGGGATGCACCGTTGTGAAAWTTTCAGCCAATATCGATATCCGATATYTATCAATATTACACAAACACACAAATTTACATATACATACACATGCACAAACGTGTGTCTTTTTTCAATACCATAAAAACAACTAAACCACTGACATGGCTCTCTCCTTCAGTTGTTTCTGGCTGCGCTGCGTCACTATAATGATAGATACCTCTGGAACAACCAAAACCAAAACACGAACGGCAACAAGCAGGTAATCAATCTCAGACATTAGTGTCGGCCCAGTTTTACATATCGGATCAATGGTAATGCAGATATATTGTGTATACCTGGTTTTATTCATTAATTAATAGCTTTTTTTTGCAACAATGATGATGAAAACATTTCATTAGCAATTTATTATCATCAGGGGACCCTCACCCCTCAGAGGGGTCCTGACCCAAACTTTGGGAACCATTGTTCTAGATGGTATACAGGATCTCACAAATAAAGACATTGGTCCAGTTCCACATCAGATTAACAGATTAATCCAAACTGGTTAAAATCCAGCAGCAGACGGAACAAAACAGGGTTTTATGAAAGTCCACACTGCATTTTATTTTATTTTCAAACCAAGTCGAAGCGGTTCATTAACGAGGATTGATTAAGGATAATTCCTGGGAGCATTTCTCTTAGCCAAGAGAGATTTTTAATTTAGTGAGCTGAGTTTTAATAGTTTTTTTTTYCTTACAGAGAATGAAAGTTCAGCTTTTTCTTTTAATCCTCGCTTCAAAGATCACAGTGACCTGAAAGAATGGGAACCAGATYCTGTGTTTCTTTACAAAAATACATGTTTGGCTAAAGAACAGGTTGATCTTTCCAGAAATAATCTTTATTCCATCAGAGACTCATCTTGTGTAACAATTAAACAGACTAGTTTTGTAGTTTAAACCTTCAAATCATCTGTTTGCAACCAAATGTAGGGTGAAAACAGAAAATCGGGTGTTTGCTTGGGTTTTTCCTTGAAGTATGAAGCTCTTTGCATTGATTCAGAGCTGCAGACTAAAGAAAAAAACTAGCATGAATGCTGAAAACCAATAAAACAGACATCAATCATCTCGACACTGAACAGGACAACATTCTTCTAAATTCTTCACTGTCAGAGACACTTGTTAGGCTTTCCTGCTGATCACGTTGCCTTCAGTAGATAAAAAAATGTCGCTGAGCTTACGTTCTGCACTTGGAGTTGACGCCTTATCAAATAATTGCATTGATCGCCTAAAAAGGTCCAATCTGCTGCYGTTTCCTTCACACTGCCTCATTTTTCCTCTTCACGTTCTCGGGGTTTATGTGGCTGTTTTGAGGTGTTGAGAGGGCGGCAGACAGCAGACGGAGTGTAGGATGGAGGAGGGTGTGAGATGGATGAGACAGATCCACGGTATCAGATAACCAGCAGGGACCCTGAACATAAAAGAGACATCTGGGCACGTCAACAGATCAGTGTGTGCGCGTTAAATACTGTAATCTGAAGACACGCACAAAACAGGAGTTCTTTTCTTTGGTTGGTTGGTGGTCTTCACCTCAATATGTTCTTCAAAGCGTCTGATTACTGTTGGATCAGTCGACATATCAGAACCACAATCTCTAAAGTCCCTCTCCCAGAAGATTTTAATCAGCCACTCTTTTGCTTGTATAACTATTAAATTCCTCTTCCAGCAGAGATGAACAGATACTTGCATCTAAATGTGTGACCATTTCCAAAACAGGAACGCCTCATCAACTTATTAACTTTCATTTTGTTGTGAAACTTCTGGAACAATAATGGAAACATWTTTCAGAGAAGTGCTGTCGGTCGTTCCCAACATCGTGCAGCCGTGTCTTTAGCAACTGATGTGCCAGATTATTGGAAAGTACAGATTTCTCCTGAACCGAAGGTTCCTCACAGAGAAGAAGCCTCCAGAAATCTCAAACGGAAAAAGGTTTGGCACAACCAGGATTCTTCCAAGACAAACTGAGCTGTTGAACCAAAAGGGTCTTAGTGAAAAAATGTGAAGAAGAACTTGAAGGTCTTGCTGACTGAGCTTCAGAAATCTTGTTTGGAGTCTTGTTTGGACAACCAGAACTGCAGGCTTCCAAAGATCTGGACTTTATGGAAGACTTGCTCGATAGTGAAAACCACTTAAAAAAWTTTTTTAAACCATATTTTGTGATCTGATGAAAACACAACTGAACTGTCTGTCAACTAAACATGTTTGGAGGAAACAGGATAAGAGTTGAGGGAAGTGAAGAACTGAACCTGTAAAACTTGGATTTATCCAAGCTGGCTCAGATAAATTAGTTATGTGCTGGTAATCAGGATCATGGTTCTGAACTGGATTTGAGATTTGACTCCTGCTTTGAGATGACTTGTGAACTGGCACTATGATGGTGCGTTCACACC
>NW_013952843.1:129988-147592 GCF_001266775.1 Austrofundulus limnaeus | reverse complement strand
TTGCCGTGCAGCGCTTCAAGAGCTGACCTGCGTCTGACCTCAAAGTGCACAAACGACCAACTGGAAGCGTTCGGTGTGAACGCACCATAAGAAATAATTTACATGTAATTTATAACAATTAAAACAGATAATATTGCTGTAGTASTTTACACAACTCAAAAACTAACCAATCCTACGTGGAGAAAAGTATTAGAAGAAGGGATGGGTACAGACACCTGGTATTTTCTCAGCCCTGGTGCTACATGATTCATTTTGATCGGATCGATAAGCTCCACCCTTAACGGTATCATTARCGGCACGATGGCTCAGTGGTTAGCACTGTCGCCTCACAGCAAGAAGGTCCTGGGATCGGACCTGAGGGTCTTTCTGTGTGGAGTTTGCATGTTCTCCACCTGCATGTGTGGGTTTTCTCTGGGTGCTCCACCCACACCCCAACAACAGCTTACCTTCAGGTCCAGGCTGTCCTTGAAAAAGAGATCTGTAATCTCAACAGGATTTGCCTGGTTAAACAACGATAAAATAAATCCAGGACTTGGAAAATAAAAACAACAACTGGACTTCTGTTCTGTAGCTGAAGACATGGAGCTATGAGATTTAAACAATGTGACTCTAGGTTAGTGTCATTATTACTGGTTCAATCTTATTAATGTAAAAGACGGATGAAATGAGACGAGTGTTCAGACGGAGGTCTCTCTGAAAAACATCAGATTTGTATCTGATTCAGCACCACAGACTGAAAAGATCTGGGTTGAATTTGAAAAGAATAAATAAATAAATTGGATTTGTCAAGTTATGAAAAAAATTCAACATCTTCTGCCTTTATTTGGCATATAATGGTAAAAAAAAACTAACATGCAGTTTATGCAATACAATTTAAAACTGCAGGTGCAAATAAAAGAGGCTTTTTAAAGTCTATATTGTGTTCTAAATTATTCTAAATAAAACATATTCAGTTTATTTTTGGTTTTGTTCCCACAGAAGCACTGATGAGTATTATCAAAAAACTCTTGATAAGCATCCCTAATTAGAGGCATATCTGTAAGCTATCGTTTTTCAAAACAATTTAAAAATTAAGTTGTATAATTGTGTCCCATCAGTGCTTCTTAAGTGCATTTTGCATTCAAAATTATTATTTTAAGAGACTTTAATTGCAAATCTACTTGGAGGAAAAAAAAGCCCACTAAACTTTTAATCACGTATCTGTCACTCTTCAAAAGGTCTCTARTTTTTCTTCTAATTGACTCTCTGAACAGGATAATAATCACCTGAGCTGGTGTGTGAAGATAGCCGCACACATTTATACACGTTTCTTTTGTCCGTGGCTAATAATTATAACTGTCAAAGAGCAACAGAAAAACCAAAGCAGCAGCAGCAGCAGCAGAAGCTCGCAAATCCTCATTTATATTCAAAGCGGGACCATCTCGYAGCCTCATGACTCCCTGGACGGGCTGACACCGAGCCGGAGAGAAATATGCCAGATCAATTCAATAAATCCATCGTGAGGTTAGGGCAGCTCCAAATAAACACACTGCCTCTTATCGGAGTTATCAGCCGCTGCTTTCATTTGAATATCTGCATAAATATAATAATTCAAACGATGATGCAATCAGATCAGAGTGGCCTGTCTGGGAAYTATATCCATTTCTTTTAATCTGGACTTCATTTAGCGGTCAGATTACCTGCAGCGTAGAGCTGGGCGGTATGGCTGTAAAATGTATCAGGATGTAATGTTTCTTATCARTCAATAGATAATTATTGKTTAGCTTCTTATTTAAACTATTTGAAATGAGGACCAGGAGGAAGAACGCTGATTAATTCTGCCAAACTGGTGACCTTTCCTCTTTTATCCACAATTTCATCTGGAGCTGCTGCATCATTTTCTCCTTTTGCTCCACGTCGCTCTTTGATTTTAAAAGAGGCAAAACGTAAAAATGCTACTAAGTAGGGATACAAATAATTAATCGATTTACGATTAATTGTCGAATAATGGTTTAATAGATAAAAATTCCTTCCATTTGGTTAACTGAAAACATGTTTAAACCTCATTTCAGTGTGGTTTTGACTTCATCCAGGAGAGGGCGCTGCTGCTCTACCCCGGCCCTGTTGAGCTGAGCAGAAAGCCGTCTTGATGTGGGCGGCATCATAATTAAACGCGCGAGTCTTATTTAGTTTTATTTGTGACACAACAATTATAATGGACTACACCAAACTCGAAAGAAAAGTAACTGAAGGCTGTACCGAACCAAAACAAAGACAAGAGAGCAGGACGACAGAACGGTACGCTAACTGTGGCTAACGTTAGCTTCTTCTTGTAGAGTTTAACTCGTGAAAAAACAGACAACAAAAAATATAGTCTCTACAAATAATTAACTTGAAGTTAATCTCTGTGTGACATAACCTGGCCAGTGAACAAATCTAATGAACAGYAACTGACGTCAGATCATCCCATGAACCACAGGGAATGTAAACAATTACCAGTATTCATTTGTACTCTCACATATTTCAGGGATATTTTATTATGTTTCTAGTTTGTTTTTGTGTTAATCTTTATCTTAAAATATTACCCTGTGTTTAAATTTTTTTTTTCATATTCAGGGTGGATAAGTGTTTTACTTATTTTATTCTTTTTCCCCAACTAGCAACCTAATTGATTCCTGTTCTGTTATATTTATATATTTAGTTATATTTATTATAATATTTTTATATGTTTCTAAAAAAGATCATGGGGGGGTTTTAAAGAATCAGCAGAAAACGGCATTCAAACTGGCACTTCCTCAACCAAACGATGCAGAATTCAACTTGAATTTCCACCTGAGTGGACGCTCCGATGGTCTCATCCAGGCCCTAATAAAATGAGATGGCTGTCGAACTAAAAGCACTCGAGGGACTAACAGAAACAGTCATTTCCTGTCTGCTGGAGGAAGTGACCAGAAATGGAGGGATTCAGCCCATTGACCGGATATTAATGGCTGCTTCCGCTGATTTAGTGCCGGGGAGTCGGGGAGACGGATGCGGGACACCTTCGCTGTGAACTCGAGCATTCGGCGGCGGCGCTACAGAGGAATTAAACTACCGCTGGTTGGACTAATGGAACCCAACTGGAGCAAGCARACGAGAAGATAAATGGACACAAAGTAAATATTGATTCTTGACTTTTGAAAGAAGTGAGTTCACTCTCAAATGTTAGTCTTGTAGGAAGATGTTAAATAAATTCTCAACAAGCCATTGTAATTCCCTCCTTGATGTGAGGCTGACATAAAAGCAGCTCCTCTTTGTTTCTCCAGAGATTTTCCAGCTCGTCTTCATCATTAAGCATTCAAAGCCAGTAAACATTTCAATATTCATCACAACAGCGTGCAGCCACGACAAAACAAAGAACAAAAAAAAAAAAAAACAGCCGGAATTGGCCTCCGCCCACATAATTAAAGCAATTCATCAATATTTCACAATATAATTACGGTGACAAATTGAGCTAAGGAGTTGATTTGTTGAAGTGGATGGACGACGATGGCTAAAAACCTTAAGATGAGCCGCAAACTTTCTGAAGACTTCCATTTATTCATTATGTTTCTCTATGTTTGCTCCTACGATCAAACCAGCCTTCAGTCTAATTTAATCCAGAACGGAGGCTGMAGCTCAGCAGTGAAGCAGTTCAWATGTTTTCCAAACTCAAACGTACTTCATGTTTTTCTAATGTAGAAACACTTAACGGAAGAAGATTTTTATCATTTTGTTCAACCTGAAAGTTGAATTTATGTTTGTTTTCTTGCCTTTTTTGTATGAAAGCTGTACTTTGATTTTGTTGAATGTTCGAAGAACATCAATCTATTTTACTTAGGTGAGCTTGTTGTGGTAAACAGCTCCATCTGAAGCTGAACTACGAGCTGTGAATTGTTCAACAGGAGGAAACCAAAGGAAACGGCACAACTTCAGTTTGTTTGGTCGTCTCGCCGGCCGATCAGCTGAAGGTTAATTGTCTCCATCTATGGTTTTATTCAGAGGTGTTGAAGGGCTGGGAGCGGCGAGGGAGGAGATAAATGTCACATTTTTCTTTGCTTTTTAGCGCCACGGTTTAAATGTCAGCCGTCGTGTAGCCTTTAAGTAAGAAGATGCTCACTTAACATTACAGGTTTAAAAAGCTGCTGGTCTGATCAGATAAAAATATAGAGATTTGAACAAATAAAGTTGGGGGTCGAGTTTAAAAAACAATCATTTTGTGTTTTAGCTTAAGATCAGTTAGCTGTGGCAGCCATCTTAATCCTTAAAACAGCACAAACAGACACGGGCCAAATCATTAAAAATAAATAAAAAAGATCCAAAACTGTCGGACTCATGAAGTCATTTATTAGTTCCTGTAATAATTTTTTAGGTTTAACTCTGAGTGCAGTAAGTTGTCAGTTTGACAGATGAYTCAGTCCTGAGGGAGCTTACCTTCTCAGACAGAAAAAAGAAACATTTTACTAAATTAATGTCTTTTTAATTGACTATCTGAACCAGCGTGGCTAAAATAAATCTTCAAATACTCACAAACTACAGAGCTTCAAACAGACAATAAAATGAAAAATGAACATGCAAATAAAGTCACTTATCCTCACCAGTATTCACCATTTCTGCACTGGAGCAGCTGAGAATCATTTACAACAGGCCATGGTGTGTAGAGTCAGTTTAATATAAACCAACCTGCATCACTGTGAAATTTGATAAATGCAACTGCATTTTTTTTCTATTTACATGATGTTTTTAGAGAATTACAGCAGAGAAAACACTGGATAAAGTGAAATGTTGGGAGTGTCGATGCATGGTAGGACTTTACAGGCAAAGGGTCAATAACAGGAAATTTAATTTAAAGTTTTTACTTGTAAAAATACAATTATGTAACTTTAACATGGTTTTGATTTACATAATTTTAAGCATTTTTCAATAAAATATAATTACAACTTTCTAGGGGTGTCCTGATCAGATATTAGCCAAAAAAATCAATATTGGATTCTATCAGCCTGCATCTAAAACCTTTGATATCAGCGCTCCTTTTTATTTATTTTATTAAATTGTAAAATATTCTTATGTTTAGGTTAAAAATGTATGTAATCAATTGATTAATAATGAATAGGTCAGTTTTTCCTCAGACAYACTCTTCAGTGTTCAGTACTTCTGTTATGTTCATTTGCACTACAGCAAAAATACTGGGTTTGATTATGATTACAGTTTTCTGCTAAATAAATGCTCTAAAAATGACATTATCTTTGCTTTTTATGAGAATTTTCTACCGCGATATATACAGTTACTGTGAAGGGATTCAATTTATACCGTGATATGAATTTGAGGTCAGCCCTGACTCCAATTATTGATCATGCTTTTTCTTACAAACTCAAAGAAATCATTGGATGAACATCTGATCAGTTCAACCAGATTCAAGATGGACGCAAACWGACCTTAGAAAAGAAAAATGGGAACAGCTCGGTCAGTTTTAAGGACACTGAGCTGAAGTTTGGTGTGGTGTTAGCTGAAAGTCAGGACAGGATTTTCACCTCCCTTCAGTTTTCCAGCTCTACATCCAGTCAAACTGATCTGATGCAGATTTTAGGTTTACATAACCTAATCTGTTATTTTTTATTAATCTTTTTATTTATTTAACAAACATTGTTTCTCTAAGTTGTTAAACTGCTGACTAAGCGCAGAAAAAAAAAGCCAGATTGGCTTTTAGTAAGTCTCTGCATTGTTGGTTTAAGTGCAGAAAATTAATCATTCGCCTGGTTTTCTTCTGTCCCAGTCTAATCCACTCACTGCAGCGAACAGATGTTGCCTGATGAAATTGTTTGTTGCTCCCAGATGAACTGTCAGAGCTCACAGCTGAATTTACCCTCTGACATGGTTTCCATCTCCGTCCTGCGAGCCCCGGCTCAGTCTATCTGCTCCCAGGCTGTCAGGGGGGGTGTCACCGCTACATCAGCATTTAGCCCGCACCTTTTCATTATCGTCCTCTGCTGGCGTGCCGTGCGGCCAGGGGATGTGACAGGACGGGGATATCATGAATTATTTTCCTCTGGTTTGGGCCACAGCAGCTAAAAGAGAGGCAGTCTTGTCTCGGTGTCGGCCGTGGACCATCCGTTTCTCTTAGTTCTTAATTTGATTGGTTTTCAGACTGATTGGGGTGTCATGGAGGAACCAAAAGGGCACGCAGACAGAGAGGATACAAGACATTATCGCTGGGGATGACGTATACTCGGCTCAAATGAAAGCCTTTTGGATCACCTGGTTTTCATCGCTGATTTGCAGAAGAACCACAAAGTGACGGCAGTTTAAATATAGATATCATCGGTCTAAATTTACTGGGTTGGCTTCGACAGCAGGCGGCTGCCGGGGACATTGACATGCAGGGGCTGGGCCAAGTGTTGGAGGAGCCGAGGGGCTTGAAGCAGCTCTGCGGCACGCTAATGCTAAGTGTGTTGATTAGATGGTAGGGGGGCGGGGCGGGGGAACAGAAAAAGAAAAAAATCTTAGACTGTGAGCTGATTCGTAGCTCGGAGCTGAATCGGAGGTCCGTCCTGAACAACGCTGTTAACATGCAGACTGACCTCAGAACGCTGTGCAGAAGCACATCTGCTTTGTGTGCTTTTATAAAGCCGTTTGACTTTCAGTTAAGGTCCTCGTGTATGAGATTACTTATTTATAAGTCACTTGTTTTTAAAAAAATAAATAAAAAAAACAGACTGCAAAGTGAGGACAAAACTCTGATGTCAAACAGTCCAAAAACAGTTCAGTGTGACACTAGAGCTGCCCCAGACTGGAAAAACTACCCGTGTGATACGAATAAACCCAGGAAAAGTGTCATTTTTTTTTCTGAATTTATAATATATTACATGTAAATATTCAGTGAAATGTTGTTTAAAAAGTGTCAAGATAATCTTAAGGRAATAAAGATAAATATTTCCTATAAGCCTAAAGAAACACTGAACTGTATTCAAGGAATAATCTTGATGYTAAAACCTCCAAAACAATTTCTATGTGTAAAAAGATGATTAAAGCTGGTTTATTGAAACAAAATCTGATGCTAAGCAGCAGCAGGACGTATCAAACTGTTGTTCAACGACGGACTTGATGCTGTTTGTTTCAAAGTTTGTCTGTAAAACACTTTTATTTGTTTTTATTTCAGAGGAAAAAAGGAAGAAGTTGCAACATTTCTTCCTTCTGATCCCTTTCATATAGGTCGTATTCAGACCTGATARTTTGCTCYRCTTTAAACAAACCAGAGTTWGTTTCCAGYRTTGGTCCGGACCTTTTSTGCAGGTGTGAATACACTCATGTGAACTCTGGTGCGGATCAAACAACCGGGCCGAGACCTGCTTTTTGAGGTGGTCTCGGCCGCTTCCAAACGAACTCTGGTGCGGTTCGCTTCAGTTTGCTTCTGGTGTGAATACAGACCGGACTCTAACCAAACCAACTGCATAAAACATGCACCTTTTTGGACTTCACAGGCCCCCGTTGCTGAGCTAAATAACCTGTAATCATACCCGAGTCGTCTCCTGTTAGCAGCTCTGCTGCAGCATGTTGTGGGTCAGAACACGCAGAGCACCTCGTCTCCTTTGGGTTGCGGGACACATTTACTGATGCCGCTCCACAATTAGAATATCATCACAGAACCACCATTAAATTAGCTGCTTCTGACATTTTAAATGCCATTGCAGTTGGACTATCAGTAAAAATGTGCGCATCAGAACTGCAGCACGCAGGACTTCCTTGTTTTCTTCTGGGTCTGTGGCTCAGTCCCGCCCCCGTCCTTTTTTTTGTCCAATGGGAGCAATGATCGTCAGCCTCATGGCTTTGTTTACAAGTTATAGTTCGTTTGCAAAAAAGCACAATGCAAACCGCACCAAACGAAAAAAAATTAAGTCCATTTTTGGTCCGGACCAAACAATTGGACCAAAGGACTTTCCTGGTCTGAATACACCCTTATATATGTTCTTACTGTAGATAAAGTCTCTGTCTCCATCCTTTGTTTCTTTTTCAACCATATTTCACCTCTTTTCCTCCAGGTCTCTGTAAATTTGCTCGTCTTCCTCCACAGCTGGACGATTCACCAACAACTCTTCTCCAAAACAGGTATTATTTACCTTCTTAACACCCAAAACTTGTTTTTACAGGACTGAGCTAAACCCTCAGCGTGGTGCCAATAAACTAACTATTTTAAATCAATAAAAAACAGTGAAACCTGATCTGTGGAATAAAACAACTCACTTTGACTGTTTCTACGCTAAACTGAGACACATGGCTGTAAGAAAAAAACAATTATATGGATTATATATATAGTTATCCAGCTCTTACTCAAGCGCAGTAGKTAGCAAACATTTTAAATGTCTGACCCATAAAATTACAGAGGCAGAGACTCTGAAGTATTTTGGGTTTAAGTCCTGTATGCTAACAGGCTAATTAAATGCTAATGGTTTTACCTCCTGCTGGGCTGCTTCTCTCCATACAGAACAATGTTTTGTCTACTTTAACAAAARTATATTTATAATAAAATCCCTGTATTTGAATTAAAATGTTTAATAAATGTGTCTAAAGTGTCTTAGAATAAACAAGATCATCCATCCTCTGTTTACAYGTAGCTGAAACATTAAGACTAAAAGTTCCAGGAGAAAAGATGAGCTCTGCTTTTAATACTTTAAATCAGCTCAAGTTTGTTTTCTTTTGTTTTAACAAGAAGAAAAAATGTGTCCTTTCATTTTCAGTCCTTCACCTTAAAGAGAGAGGCTGAACCTAATGACACACAGCTCTACAGTTACCTGCAGCTCTCAGGGTCCAGTTACACCAGAGGAGCTTCCTGGAAGTCTAATGTTGGACTCTCTGATGGCTGCAGCTGTTAAACCTTCATCCTGTTATTAATGAGCACAAACCAGCCAACATCAGAGCAACACAG
Source organism: Austrofundulus limnaeus (assembly GCF_001266775.1). Taxonomy (NCBI): domain Eukaryota; kingdom Metazoa; phylum Chordata; class Actinopteri; order Cyprinodontiformes; family Rivulidae; genus Austrofundulus; species Austrofundulus limnaeus. Next base: position 138,675 of record NW_013952843.1, on the reverse strand, counting down.
CTGGACCACAAGCTCCAGACTGACAGCTGCTGGCTAATACTTTGTCTCTATGAACAATATCTTTTTTTTTTCTTTTTTTTTTTTACTGTGAAATGGTTTCAACTGGAGCAGGAATTTAGTTTCAGGGCCTCTGGATTGTCAAAGGTATGTTAACATAATTTCATTCAATAATCATGTAAAACAGCAGATATTTATAAATTATATATGTTTTCTGGTATTTAACATCTACAGTAAATCCAGACCTGAAGTCAATCAATAACTTAAAAACTTTTAGCTGGTTGAAAAATTATACTTTATTAGTTGTAGTCATATCTTATTTTTACCTGTCATTAATAATAAATATTTAGCAGTTAGAAAATATTCACTCCTGAAACAGGGACACTTTAGCTTGAAACTTGTCTCTGACATTAGCTAAACATTTTCTCAACAGGTCAGGTTTGTCAAACAAATCTAAAAGTAGTCAAATATGTTCTGTTGTAACCAGGATGTGAAGATGTTTCTAAAAAGTAGAAATTTCCTCTGATGGAGGCATGTTTCCTGTGGATCACAGGTGGTCTGCAGCTGAGCCTCCTGATGACACAATGATTAAGTTTCCTCATATTTTACTAACTAAGGAATGACAACAGTTGCTAAAGGTTGGGAAAATAATTATTTTTGCTCAATGTGTGTTGTGGATCACCCTCAGCTACTACCACACCAAATCTTAACTCAATATCTGTTTAAATTAGCTAAATAATCAACATTTATGTACAGCTGGCTGCTGCAACAATCTCCAAATAATCAGCTGCAGAGGTACATCCAATGACTATTTCCCTAAAGTTTTATTAAAATCGGCCCAATGGATTATGAGATATTTTGCTAACAAACCAATTAATTAATGGGAATTTATGGGAACGGGAATTAATTAACGGCCATATTGTTTCAGTCTGACTCCATATTTTAATCAGCTGTAGAGATACATCTAATGACTATTTTGAGCAAGTTTCATTAAAATCTGACAAGCAGTTCATGAAATATTTTGCTAACAAACCAACTAATTAATTAATGRGAAAACTAAAAAAAACGTTGCACCATCAGCTGGAGCTCAGAACATGTGTTGGGAGTCAGTCTCAGCTATACCAAATTTTAGGTCAATGTGTGTGATGCTGACAGCAGTATTGTTACTTTTGTGCTTTTTAAAGTTTGTTGACTGTGGCGGCCATATTGTTTCAGTCTGACTCCATGTTTTAATCAGCTGTAGAGGTACATCTAGTGACTATTTTTGAGCAAGTTTCATTAAAATTCGACAAGCAGTTCCTGAAATATTTTGCTAACAGACACAATGAAACATAAAAACTATGGCCCGAGTTTTGCGGTCCCGCAGCTTACCTTCACGGCCTCAGCGTGGGTGACTTTCTCGAAGACTTTGTCGTTGACTTTCATGATCTGGTCCCCGACCCGCAGCCCCTGCTTCTCCGCCAGGCTCCCGGGCTCCACCAGGGACACGTAGATCCCGACGCCGTGCTCCGAGCCGCCGCGGATGCTGAAGCCCAGGCCCTCGTTGCTCTTGTGCCGCTTCATGGTGACCTGGCGCAGCTCTCCGGGCGGCTCGTGGATGAAGTTGCGGCCGAGCAGCGGCACCAGGGGAGCTGTCCCGTCGCTGCTGGTGCTGAAGCTGTCCGGAGAGCCGCGCAGCGCCACCTGGAACCCGGGCGCGTTGCCCGGGGAGAGGTGCCCGGAGGGCGTCGGGCTGCCGGAGAGGTCCCCCGCCGCCGGCTCCGGCGCTGGCTCCGCGTCGCCGTTGTTCGCGGCCAGACCGGACTTTAGGTAGAGGCCCTCGGAGGTGTACTGCTCGAAGAGGAGCTGGTCGGAGCGGGGGATGACGAGCCGCAGCATGGGCAGCAGCTGCCTCTTGCTGGGCGCGTTGAGGATCACGTTGAGGGTCTGCACCAGGTCGTAGACGTTGCGCTTGGAGTGGTAGACGTTCAGGCAGTGGATGAACTGCTCCCGCTCCGGGTCGCTGAGCAGCAGGTTCAGCGCGTTGTGGAGCTTCCGCACGTTGGCCGACAGCGTCCGCGCGCTCGACGCCACCGAGTTCGCCGAGGAGCTGAGCGACACGCGCTCCAGGTCGGTGCTGCTCATCCCGGAGGAGGCGGCGGCGGCGGCAGCGGGACACGGCGCCACGCCGGCGCGCGGGTTAGAGAGCAGGCGTCATGGCAACCGGTGCGCGTGGCATCACGAGCGCCGGAGGTGCCCGGTTATATCCATGGCGTCGGAGATGAAAGCTCGCAAAAAATAATGTGAAGTTAAACCAACAAGTTGCTCGAGAGCAGCTAGCTTAGTGCGTCACGTCAAACTAGCTTATTAGCCATTTCGCACGCGCGCACAGAGCGTCTTATTTCTTCCAGGAGGTCAGGTGGAGCTGCCTCCTCTCCGGTGTCTCTCCCCCGTCAACAGCTCCACTCCGGCTCAGAAATATCCAACAAAAACACGGAAACAACAACAAGATATCTGCTCACTTATGAAACCAAGTCGACAGAAAAAACTAAAAATAAGAAAACAAACTTTTTTCCCGCGCTCCGGTTCTCAATTTTGAAGAAAAAAAAATTAGTTTAAAAATCCAGCCCGGTTTTACTTTCAGACGTCGAGCTTCTAAAAATAAACATCCATCCAGCCTCGAAGCGATTCGGTTCGTCGATGTCGCTAGAACCGAGCTGATCCAACTCCACGGACGTTTCTACGGAGACTGAACTGCTGCTGTTGCTGCTCTCTCGCTCCTACCGCCCTCTGCCCGGAAGTGACGCAACCTCGTCCAGCAAAGTGTTCTTGAGCTCGTGCCAAGTGGCTAGTTTAAGCTAAAGGAGCTAATTTACAATAAAACTAGCACAAGTTGTGCGCACACTATCAGTTATTGATTTATTGAAATTAATCTGAAATCTGCCTCTAAAATAATTAAACAAAAACTGATGTGGAGCTGATTTAGAATGATTGCTGAAATTTAAAAAAGCTGAAATTAAGCTGTTGAAGCTAAAAAAAAAAAGAGCCAGAGGTTAGCTAAAACTACCAGACCAATAGATAAAATGGAGCAAAAGGCAAACTAAAAAGAGAAATTGTAGCTGAAAATTAACAAAAGGCCAGCTAAAATTAGCAGAACTGTAGCTGAAAAGCATATAAGGTGAGCTAAAAGTAGCATAGTGCTAACTAAAAAGGCAAGCTAAAACATGAACAATAGCTAAAAAGAACTAAAAGTATGCTGAAATAACTAAAAAGCTGCAAAAGGAAAGCTAAAAGCAACGAAATTGTAGCTACAAGTAGGAAAAAGGCATATGCACAAAGTAGCAGAATGGTAGCTAAAATAATCTGAAAGTAACAGCACTATAGCTAAAAAGGTGAGCTAAAATAGCATAACAGTAGCTAAAATGGATCAAAAGGCAAGCTAAAAGTAAAATAGTGGCTAAAAACAAGCCAAAGGCCAGCTAAAATTAGCAGACCAGTAGCTGAAACAAAAAAGGCACAGTAAAAATAACAGAACCATACCTAAAATGTTGCAAATGCAAGCTAAACGTGCAGAACATTAGCTAAAAAGGAGCAAAAGGCAAGCTGAAAGTACAATAACTAGAATGGATCAAAAGGCAAGCTAAAAATAAAATGGTGGCTAAAACAAGCAAAAGGCCAGCTAAAAGTAGCAGAAACATAGCTGAAAAGCACAAAAAGGTATAAGTGAAATGTAGCAGAACAGTAGCTAAAAAGGAGCAAAAGTTGAGCTAAAAGTAGCAGAGTAGTAACTAAAAATGAACAAAAGGCACGGTAAAAGAAGCAGAACCAAAGGCAAGCTAACAGTGTAACAAAATGTCAGCAACCCCCCCCCCCAAAAAAAAGGTAAGCTAAATGTAGAACAGTAGCGAAAATAGAAAAACACAAGCTATCAAAGCAAAATGGTAGTAAAATAGAACAAAGGGTAAGCTAAAAGTACAACAGTAGCTAAAAGTAGCATAGCAGTAGCTAAAAGCAGCAATATGAAAGTTGCAGAAAAGTAAAAAGACAAGTAAAAAGTTCCAGAATGATGACTAAAAAGAACTGTAGCTAAAGGAGCCAGTTTGCTGAAGCATATATATRTATTTTAAAATACAAATGTTTGAAGAAATTGAAGAGGTCTGTGTGTATTTATATGGAGAAAATATTTGTAAATAAAACTTAGAAAGTAAGTAAAACTACAAAAGACAAACTAAAAGCCCCTGATTGACAATGTTTTGATTTATGAACAGGTAAAACATCAAAGTATTCAGAGTTAGATTCCAAACTAACGCTGACTCAGCATAATCACAATAATGAACAGAAAGCAGCTAAAATGTGAGCCGAAGACCTTGAGTGACCTGCACTCAGCTCCACCTCTGATCCATCCGGGCTCTCCGGGATAAAGCTGGGATTGATTTGCCCACTCGAGGGTTTCCAAACCTCAGAGATACTCTGATGGGAAAGAAAATTTGTTTCTGTAACCATCGTCCTCCCAGAAGCGAAGAGCTAACGACCCGGTGTTTCGGCTCACACGCTCAGGCTCATCAGCTGAACGTTCAAATGATCAAACAACTCTGAAAATGCTTTAATGAGACGGAGTAACAGCTAACGCGGATGGATAATCCGTGTTATTATCATTAATTTGACAAGAAATTAGTCACCTCTGCTTCATTTGTTCCAGGTGTAAACAGCCGAAAGCCCAAYAAGGCGGCGTCGACTAATCAGACGACTTCGGCTGTTTGATGGTGGAGGCCTCCAGAGGAAGTCCAGCAGAACCGTCACCATGTAACACTGGAAGACAGAACAMAGTTGGCTCACACCCACAGAGCTAATTATTCAGACTATTGTCACACTTTTTAATTTTGCACAAAGCCGAACAGCCGGCGCTGATGGACACGGACAGATTCCGTCACGCTGGCAGAACAATTGAAGTGCTAACGACCAGGCGACCTGCAGAGGACGTGCAGGAAACTGAAGAAAAGCAGCTGGCAGCAGGATCAGGACACTGTGGTCCAGAGAATCATTCAAAACGCGCCCCCACCAGAACAAAAAGASCTTCCTACTCCTAATTAAATTTTATGGTAAAGTGTAATCACTCCGGAGGCTTAATGAGGCTCAAATACTTAGTTTAATAGGATTAACAGTTTTTATAAATGTAAAAAAAGTAGATGTTTGGAACTGAAGCTTATGGAGTTAAACTGGAGCCATAAAATTTGTTTAAAAATAAATCTTTGATACAAATAAAATAATTGCAAAATAAATAAAACAAATGAACCTGATTCTAAAATAGTTCAGAAATACTTGTATCATAATCTATGGTATGATGTATTTATATATAATAAACCAATAATCTAAAAATATGGCAGGTCATCGTGTCATATGAAAATATGGCAGGTCGTGTTATAATTAACAAGCAGGGTAGGCCATTATATCAAATTTATGGAAGGCCGTTGGGTCATAATTTAAAATATGGCAGGTTGTTGTATCATACATTTAACAGGCAGGGCAGGTCATTGTGTCATTTAATTTGAAAAAGATAGCAGGCAGTTGGATCTTACAATGAACAAGGTATGGCAGGTTGTTGACTCAATTTTAAAATATGGCAGGCCACTGACCCACATTTTTAAAAATAAAGCAGGYGGTTGTGTCATAATGAAAAAATATGGCAGGTTGTTGTATCATATTTTTAACATGCAGGGCAGGTTGTTGTGTGATTTAATTAGAAAAATATAGCAGGAAGTTGGATCTTGTAATGAACAAGTTATGGCAGGTTGTTGACTCAATTTTAAAATATGGTAGGCCATTGTGTCATAATTTAAAAAATAAAGCAGGCCGTTGTGTCATAATGAAAAAATATGTCAGGCTGTTGTATTATATCAAAAACTAAAATATTTATCCATCCATWATCCATAGCCACTTATTTTTTCCATTTTAAATAAATTGTTTTTTGTTGCAAAATTTTTTCTTTAGTTAAAAACAAAAATTTTAACCAACTTTAAATCCCAATTTTAGCTCTGTAAAAGCTAAACTTGGTAAAATTCATTACAGCTAAATTGCCCTTTTATCTTATATAAATCTACACTTCTTCATTCAAGCAGAAAACCTTCAATAATCAAACCTTTAACTGGTTACATATACGCTAAAGAACAGGAGGAGATGAAACAAGAATATACAAAATAAAACTGTTTACTGGTTTAATTTTTTTTGTTAAAAAGTTTAAAATTTTAATTAAGTCAGGTACTTTCCTAAAATCAGAAGAATCCAATTCAGTATAATAGATTATGTTAATTCATGGTAATAATACAGTGATTTTTCCATTTAATTTGTGTTAGTTTAAATTTTAACTCTAAAAATTTATTGAAATAAATCCACTTTAGCTAAAGACAAACCTTATAATTATACAGACATTGAGCTCTCTAAGCAGGACTCTGTGCGGGCCCTGAATTAACTGAAGGTATAATTTTAGAAACGTCCTGAACGTAAATAAAAAACAAAAACATAAACAACAACAACAAGAGAGGCGTTCACCTTCATGTTCAGCAGCCTGTGAGGAACTTTACTGCTGACGAGACAAACTGTGTCTGAAAATACAAACCCTTTAATGAATCGTCTTATCAGCTTTTAAACTTTGATGATTCAGCGAAAAAAGGCAAAAAGGAATCGATAATCTGTCGGCTTTATCAAAGAGCTCAGCAAGGACGTTTTGACAGATTTAAACTGAAACAAGCTGCTGGTTTGGACGAAAGCAAAGAAAAAACTCAACGTTTCTGTTTGTTCAAATGGAATGTTTGGAAAATTTATTATAATTAATGCTAATTTTTGAGCCAGAATTTAATTTTTAGCTCAAGCTCTGAAGAATGACACGCCCACATTTTGGAGCACATCTTTGTTAGTAAAATATAACGACCACTGCATGGACATCAGTGAAACTCATGTCAATCACAGGACGAACCTCTCAAACCCATTTAAACACAATTCAAAATGGCCGCCACAGCTGATTAACCTTAGCCAACAAACAYGCACAAAAAGAAATGCCTACAACTCGGCATTTTCACATATACTCAGCTAAAATCTGGAGTGGTAGTAGCTGAGAGTCATTCACAACACAAACTCTGAGCYAAATATAATTTAAGATGCAGTGGAGGGCACCACTAATCCACTAAACGAGAGTCTTTGCTCTGTTAAAGATAATCCACTAAAACATAAAAGTTAGTGGAAGCTAATGCTAATCCGCTAAACAAGAATGTTAGCTCTCTAATGCTAATCTGCTAAACAGATAAATTAGAGGAAACTAATGCTAATCCACTAAANGACTTAAAATCAGAGGACTCCAATTTGGTGGAAACTAATCCGCTAACAGTTTCTAAAGTTAGCAAAAAAGCTAATCTCCCAAATGAGAAGCTAGTTCTGCACTATTTTAATTTTTTTTTTATTGAATTATTTCTTTTAAAGGCTAAAAGTTTGCCTGTTCTCAGTAAAATATTTGACTCTTTAGTGAGTGGGTTTGAAAGAAACAAAAAGGGCGATAAACTGTTTCTGTCCTGCTTTTTACTGTTGGGAGCCAGATCAGATTTAACTGATTTATTCACCTTTATAAAGTCATTTTTACCAAAGTGTGAGTGATCGTATGATATGCAGGGAGTTCTTATCTCAGGCCACAATACTCAAAATGAGGAACCAACTTTCTTTGTCTTCTAGCAAGAATCACTTTCATTGAATCATGAATAAAAAACAGTTAAAAACAACTCAAACTCCACATTAAAGGTGGCGGATGACAAACATTTCTTTCAGAGATACTTGGCCTTTAATTTAAAATGTGGTCATAAAGTAGATCAACTTTGACGGGTGGGTTTTTGGTTAATTTTATTCAGTCCATTCAAATGTCTCGCCTCCAAAATCTTTAATGTGGAGAAACTTTTATGTTCAAAGTGGAAAAAACATCAAAAATAAGAATGCCCCCCGCCACACACACACACACACACACACACACACACACACACACAAATTCTCTATGCTTTCCTAACGAGGGTAAAATTGATCGTTAACTCGAGCTCAGAGGATTCTCAGAGGCAGAAAAACCCAAGTTAACAGATAGAAAGAACAAAAACTGAGGCTTTATGTAACCTAATTAACTTCTTTTTGTTTCTCTTTAGGAGCTGAAAGTGGTCAAACATAAAACATGGCTTTGACAGATTTCCAAGGTCAAGCTTTGTTGGAACATGTCAGATAATCCAGACAGAAATTATCTGGATTAAAGCTTTATTCTTTACGTTCTTCTGCTGTAAACTGAAGGGGAAAATACCTGCTGGGGTCTTTTTGGACTCCATGCAGAGGACAGAGGACACGTTTCCTCACAATCTACTGAAGAGACAGAGCTACACACACCAGCACTGTGTGTGTGTGTGTGTGTGTGTGTGTGTGTGTCGGAGGTTTAATGGTGAGATTACCCGCAGAGATAAGACGAGCATCAGTCAGAAGAATGATCTGAGACATCAGATCACAGCTGATGATCCTGAGCTCAGACAGCCTGATGTGGACCTGCAGAACCAAACAGAACCAAAAATCACAAAAAAACTGAGGTTTTGGATCAGATTCTGGTTCAGGGGTTGAAACATTTTTTGAAATGTTATTTTTCTTCTCTCTGCTGCCTTTTATTTCATTTTATTTGTATTTTCTTTTTACTGTACATAGAA
>NW_013952843.1:123227-129813 GCF_001266775.1 Austrofundulus limnaeus | reverse complement strand
TTTGATTTTTAAAAAAAAATCCCGTTTATCTCAACAAATGATCTCCGAATGAAACCTTTAAGCTCAGATTAAATGTTGGGAATGACTCTCAGCTCTAGTTTCAGGTCAGCATCTTCTGTGGCGGCCATCTTGAATCAGGTTAATTCACTTCCTGAAAGTTTCATTTAAATCTGTCCTGTGGCTCATGAGATATTTTGCTAACAGACAGAAACACTAAAGTCCCATCAAGAAACGGGTAAAACATTAAACTGTAGTAGGAAATGATTTGACTTTTAACTGATAAAATTTACTTTGTATTTTCCCCACTTAATGAAATTTTCATTCAAATTAATTTCATTTTACAAAAAATTTAATAAAAAGGGTTGTAATTTTTTTTGCATAACTTCAGATATTTTAGAAGTTTACCTGATGATGGGACGTCTGCTGTGCCTGAGGAGCAGAGGCTGATCACACAGGTGGAAACAATCAACCTGATCAGGTAAATCCACCAGTTACCAAAATAAAACAGGAAGTGAAGAGAAAAAATAAAACGTTCTCTGAAATKTTTCTGTCTTCTGCTACTTTTAGTCCTGCAAATTGTTGATTTTACCTAGTTTTACACAATTTTAGTTTTGATCGTTCAAGCTTTTAGTTAATTTTGCTACATTGTTGGTTTTAGCTACAGTTTTGCAAAACTGATAAATTTAGCTTTTAATTATTTAGCTCCACCTTGAAGCAACTTCTTGCAGTTAGCATTTAGCTTTTTTTGCAAATGATAAATTCTAGCTAAAGTTATACATTTAGCTATAATTTTGCTAATTTTACCTTTTAGCTTAATTTTTGCTAATTTTAACACTTAGCTAGTTTTACCCTTTAGCTATGCTTTTCCTTTAAGCTACGGTTTTGCTTATTTTACCATTTTAGCTACAGTTTTGCTACTTTTACCATTTGGTAAAGTTTTACATTTTAGCTATGGTTTTGCTACTTTATCTAAGATTTTACCTTTTAGTTACAGTTTTGCTAATTTGACCTTTAAGCCGTTTTATTTTATTGCTATGATTTTGTTAATTTTGGATATTTGTTTTCAGTTTCATTGATTCTAGCTGGGAGCTATGGTTTAGCTTATTGTAGCTTTTAGCTATGGTTTAGGTCATTTAGTTTCTTAGCTGGTTTAGCAACAGTTTTGCTGCTTCCAGTTTTAGTTAAAGTTGAGCAGATTTTAGCTTGTGTTGAGCTATAATCTTTCAGCTGATGGTTGATTGTTTCGGCTGCAGCCTCGCAGTTTAACTCTGTAGTTTTGATCAGTCAGTGCAGCAGAACAGCAGCTCTGGGTTCAGCTTCTTTAAAGAACTATTTTTTTCTTTATGATAAATAATTTGACAGCTGCAGCCGTTTCCCTCCTCGGCTTTCGGCTGATGTTTTACTGACAGCTGAAGGCTCAGCTTGGCTCCGGAGTCTCTGACAGCTCAGATGAGTCAGGCTCTGATCAGAGTCCAGGCCGTGGATCCTGCAGCTCTGTGGACGACAGGAAACAATCAGCTCTTAGTTTTAAACACTTCAACTAATCGAGTCAATTCTTTTTTTTTTTTTAACCACTGAGGTGTACATGAAATATTTAGACCACCTGGTCGTCCTTTTTTTTTTTTACAGAGGAGACTTTGTGGATGCTGACTTCAGGGGTTCAGGTGTTCATAAAAACTTCATGATGCTCAGTCCTGCAGTGGGATGGAAACACTGCAGACTTTTATTTTCCAGTGTTGTTCACTAATCAGTGTGATTTTTAAACAAACATTTTGATCTGGAAATAAAAAACTCWATGTTTCAATAAAAGCTGCGTTCCAGTTCTGCACCCCTGCAGCTAACAGGACCCCCTCTGAATGAATGCAGCTCGTTACTGGTGCTGGACCAGTTTCCCTCGGGGGATCAAGAAAGAATTTCTCATTTWATTCCCGTTAGACACGGGGTAACAGCCGTGTACCAACAGGGATTTGTTAAGTACCCCCAAAGGTTCTCATTTCACTGTAAGAAATCAGACCCTGTAATTATCCTGTCTGTAACCTCATAAATATACCAAGTACTGTGTACCCACAAATACCCAGTAATTACCCACCTTAAATAACCTTCATATAACATATCACTGTTTCACTGCAAGTACCCTGTCAATATAGTACCTTGTGAGCACCAATGCCCCCTAGGTACCCTGCACCTTACACCTTACAACTTTGCACCCTGCATTTAATCTCTTCGTACCCTACATGTTACCACTTCGTACCCTGCACATAACCCCTCTGTACCCGGTTTGTAGCCCCTAGGTACCCTGTGTGTAAAACCTAGGTTTCTTGTAATTAACCTCAATTTAGATCTGTGTACTCCCATAAAACCCCTGTATGTACCCTTTATGCAACTTGTTTAGTATTGTATGCACTCTGTAAGTACTGTGTAAGTACCTTTCTTCTATGTTTATACTAAAGCATGGAATGACATTCCTCAAAACATAAAGTCCATTTCAAAACTACAGCCCTTTAAGAAGAATCTTGTCTGCCATCTGCTGGACACTTTTTGTTKTGCTCATATTTAGACGTCCTATTTTGCAAATGCTACCTTCCTGAAATTTGGTATGCTTGTTTGTCTTTGTGTYGTCTATGGGTKWATAATGATGTGATTGTGATGCTGTAATTCTGAGTGTTTTATGTGCTGCAGAACAGGAACCTGCTSTAAAACAGCAATTATGCTGAGTCAGGCTTGATTTTTAGTAATCTTTTCCTGTTAAATCAATAAATCAAATCAAATCAAGCTTGTGTCGATACACTGTATTTGGATAAAAAGGGTGAGCCTGTGGGTTGATGCTACTGGGAGGCAACRGGAATCAACTTGAAACCCTCGATGACCTCAGGAACATCATGATGCATCCCAGAGAAGATAAAAGAACCCTGCGTGTTCTCTACATCTACAGTGTAAATACATTGTGTGTGAATCAGTAAGAACTGCAGTGTGTAGCCTGTAAATACATTATAAGTACCTTTACACACATCCTGTAAGCGTCATGTTCCCCAGAAGTACCCTGTAATTAACCTACATGTACCCCTGTAAGATTTATCACTGATTCTTTTCAGGAGGAGTTCTGGWGCTCTGAGGTCCAGGTTCTTCTGCCCCCTGGTGTCGCAGCAGCTGCTAAAAGAAATCTGACCTGAGAACTACAGATCAGGTGCAGATTACAGAGAAACATCCTGAAAATGACCTAAAATAAGACAGAAAGCCACTAAAACCTGTTTCTTGCAGGTGAAAGTAAACTGGATGAATTTTCTTTTTCTCCAGGATTAAAACATGAATCAGTTGAAGGGAGATTAGATCAATGTTTTCATTTTCTCACCATTTTTTTCCACCAAAACCTTCCTGCTCTGAGAATCGTCTCACAGGTAAACAAAATTTTACTGTTTTTCCCTACAAACGATCTGCTTCTATTTTTCACTTCTTTGATTCGTGGGAAGGTTTAAAACGTAATCCCCGCTGATTAAACAGTTTAAAAATGATGATCAGATGAAACCAGGATCAGTCTGTAAAACATTCAAGCTTTAATTATTCAGGCAGAACGTCTCACACACATTAGAAAGTTTTATTTCAAAACAGAAATCAGTGAATATCACCGTGAGTGAGACCGTGTGAGTTACATCCAGTTAAATAAAAACAAAACAGAAAATAAAAAAATATAAGAACAAAAATTATTCTTGAAAGAAGCTAATTTAAAGTCATTTTATCATTTAATTTGAAGGTTTTATCAACTTGTAACCACTGGTACACATGATTTTTATTAATCTGAACGATAAAAACTAAAAAAAAAAAAACTGAATTAACAAAAACCTTCAGGTCAGTGCAGAAACGACACTGAAACCTTTTCACCTGCTGGGAAGAAACATCACTTTTCCTGAAGTTTAACTCGTCTGTTAGTAAAATATCTCAGCGGACAGATCTGAATGATATTCAGTTGTTGGAAGTTTGCTGACAACAGATTGGAGTTTTAAACTAAAAYGTTCAGAAACGTTGGTGTTTGACTCGTGTCTGGACGCTGAGCAGCTTTAAATACGGCTGATTTCAAGTCGTCATGATCCGAACACTACAATTTAAAATATTTGGAACAAATTATCTTTTTTTTCCCAGTGAAAATAAAATAAAGCAAAACGTTTAAACTGTTTACAAGATCTAACGTCTCCTCATACAGTATGTCAGAAATTTACAAATAAAACCTAAGCCGGTAGTAAAAAAAAAAAAAGCAACTTTTGGATGGATTTCTGTAAAAACTAAGATTATGTGACAACATGACGTCAGCCTGAAGGCAGATTTCCGTAAAAAAATGACAAAATGTGCAAAACACAAAACTTGAAGACAGAAAAGAGAAAATTCTAAATATTTACAGAAAACATTTTACTCACCTAAACATCCAGAAATATTTTTTCTCACAGGATTTCAAACAATCATTTCTGCAACGATCAGTTTAAAAAGCAACATGTTCTGTGTGGACGGGGCAGGTTGGAGGTTTTATGGCTCTTCTGCTTGATTTCATTTCTAATTAAAACTTAATCTGAGAGGATTAAATTTACACCTCAGAGCTGCTGCAACACATTTCCTTCAGCCTGAAAACAAATCTGAAAAACAAACTGAAGGAGCAGAAAAACTCGGCTTTTATTGCATTTCTGCAAAGAATAAAATAAATCAAGTATCAGGAAGAAGAAAACAAAAGAAAAATGTGCAAAAACAACTAAAGTCACATTATCCAGTGCTGAACGTCCATTTCTCCTGAAACTGTGGAGACAAATCAGTAAATATTATGTGTACTAATACTACGCTTTACTTTATCTTGGATAATAAATAGTATTTATATATTTAAATCACATGGTGCAGTTTGAAATGTGCGATCTGTTTTATGTTTCTGTGAGTTTTCTGACTGATTTATCTCCACAGCTGACTCTAAATGTTTAAAGATGTTCGACAGAAATCTGTTCTTAATAAAAAAATAAAATAAAAATAAAAACTGAAATCTGAATGACRACGACTGCTGAGCTCAACTAAAAACAGCTTTAATCCTCCTAACGAGCCTTTAAAACCAGACGTGCCTCCATCTGGAACAGGTAAGATGATATCTGTTAATAACAGGAGCTTCTGATGAAGACTTTAAGGCTGTTTTTAGCTGAAACCGTAACGTTTCGGCTGTTTTTTTCACGCTGAAGCTTTTTGAATCTCACGTTTTTGTAAAAACTGAATAATTTTAAAGAAAACCAACAACCTGCATTCCTCGAGTCGCTGCAGTTACTGGGGTCCACATATCAACACTGATACCTGTACTTTTACTAGTACTCGTACATAATACCTGAAGCWGGTGGTCTTCAGTCTTCACTTAACATCTTTTAATTCATTTGTAAATAAAAAGGTTTCTGCGCAGCCATATAACCGTATTTTTGCTATCAAACTACAAACATGGCTGAACTTGTCGGAGGGGGGTGGGACATGAAGCGCATCATTTGGATTTAAAGAGACAGCCTCAAAACAAGTTGATCTGAGACACGCCCCAGAAAAGGGGCGGGGCTTGTGGAGTTACAATGAGGAATTCAGACCAAAGCGTTGAAGTTCCACTTTATTTAGATCCCAACTGAAGGATTTAAATGTGAAAAAGGATTTAAAGCAGGATGTGTCTCAGTTAACATCCTGCATCAGTAAAAATGTAATTGTAGATTATTCTGTAGATATAAGACTTCTCTCTGCTGCCTTTCCTTTCATTTTGCAATTTGTATTTTTTTCTTTTGTTTATAGAATGTAATTTGTTTTTACAAACTGAATTGAAATATCAGGCTATTTGTTTGATCTGATCCAGACTGACGGGCTGTAGGAAGGAGAACCTTCTTGTTCTAAATAAAATAAACGTGTTTTTAAGGTCATTTTATAACATTTAAATCTAATTACTTGTACTTGGTATCAGTTAGTACCCMAAMTGAAGTACTCGTACTGGTATCTGGAAACCAGCAGCTGCAGTCTGTCATTTTCCTGCACCGGTAAATAACGAACAGTTACAGCAGCAGAGTCTGTGACCTTGGTGTGTAAACAGGGACTGTGAGTCCTGAACAGACCTGGTTCAAGATCCAGAGGCACCTGATGGTCGACTTCTCACTGGGCTGCGACTGTTGGGGACCGTTTGAACACGTACATTTGGAGAATTTTTTATTTATTTATTTTTTACTTAAGAGTCAAACTGAACGTTGCAATGGAGTTTTAGGGCCACATGAGATTTTTTTAATTACAAGAATAAAGTCATAATATTACGACATTAAAGTCGTATGAGAATAAAGTCATAACATTACGAGATTAAAGTCAGAATATGAGAATAAAGTCATAACATTACGAGGTTAAAGTCATAATATGAGAATAAAGTCATAACATTACGACATTAGTCGTATGAAAGTAAAGTTGTAACATTATGAGATTAAAGTCATTATAAGTGTTGTGGAATACAGTGGGGAAAATAAGTATTTAGTCAGTCACCAATTGTGCAAGTTCTCCCACTTAAAAAGATGAGAGAGGCCTGTAATTGACATCATAGGTCGACCTCAACTATGAGAGA
>NW_013952843.1:115129-116679 GCF_001266775.1 Austrofundulus limnaeus | reverse complement strand
TTCATGTACGAATGTTTTTGTTTACACATGTGGGGTATTTCAGATCTGACCCTTTTGCCCACATGTTGTTGCCAAACAGTCTAAAAAGCGCTCTAGTGAGGTTGGGGGGGTGTCTACCCTCCTCCCTGCATTTGCGCTGCACGCGTCTCGTACACCAGCTTATCTTACAACAATCCATTTTGGCACATCTACGATGCTGTTTCAGGTTGTACCAACCACTTACAGGTTTTTTTATCTCCCGCCGAGATTTATCTGGATGCCTGGTGGGAATCTGTTTCAGCACCCTGACCCGGGTTCGCTCGGGCTCGCTGTTTCTCGCCTGGAGAGACAGAAGGGCGTGGGATACCCGGCTTGGGGCTGGGGGGGGGTGCATGTCAGACGTGTGTGAGGTGATAATGTCTTCAGTTCTCCCAAACAGGACTTTAATTTACTTCTATGATTGCATAAATGGGACAACCTGCAAACTGCAGGTTCCTGGGAGCCAGATTACTGTATTACACTGCTAAATATGGATAAATGCTAATAGGAGCAGAAATGAGTGCAGTTTTGTATACAGAATATGGCATCTGGTTTCCTCCTGGCTTTGTTCAGAGAACAGAGGTTTTATTTATAAATGGGGATAAGATGGAGAACTGATGTGTTTGAGTTTTGTAGTTTCTTAGGAACTACAATTTAATGATTTATTAATCATTATCAGTTTTCACACACGGGGGAATGTCTGTCTGAGTGTTTTTTTGATTTTTTTCTAATTTTTTTCTCTCTCTCTCTGTTGTGAGTTTCTTTTTTTTCACAGGGACAATGCTGTTTCTCATGGGGAGGTGATGTTCCACTTTCACCTGGACCGGCGAGGGGCTGCGGCTTCACCTCGTGCATGCCATTTCCACCTGGCGYTTCCTGGGGATCCTTTCGAGGAGGACCATTCGTTCCAGCTTCATCTCATTCCACCTTGTGCAGGCGTGATTCTTACTGTTCTGTTGTGGTTTCTGATCACAAACCCTGCCTTTATTTGACATAATGGGAACAGAACAGTTTTACAGTGTGCTGATGCTTTGGCCACACTGTTTTACATTCTTTCCGCCTCCATGAAACTTTTATTTGTCCCATCTGCTATACTGAACCAATTTGTGCATTTCTGACTGGCTTATTATTGTGAATTTCTAATTACCCCACCTGTTTGTTTGCTATGCATTTATATCCTCATAAAGCCTGGGTTGATTTTGGCTCCACCTCCTGGGAATACCATATGAGAGTACATGATTTTTAAACATTTAGCCATTCTCTGGATGGTTTTGGGGTTAATTTTTTTTTGGTTTTATGCTTTGTTCTGTTATTTCCTTTTATGTTTTTCTAGAGTTTTGTCCTCTTGTGCAGTTTTCCCTGGTAAAGCTTAGATGACTGTCTGCTGGGTCTCTGTGAGACCCTTCCATCGACAGGCATTTTTTGATGATTTGTTTCTTTCTGCGTTTGTGGTAATCCCAGGGGGGGGGGGGTGTACCATTACCTCGAGCCTGGAATGCCACAAAGACGTATTTGAGGGTCAGTGTTCACCT
>NW_013952843.1:103852-115036 GCF_001266775.1 Austrofundulus limnaeus | reverse complement strand
CTAGCTCTATAGTGCTAACTAACTGTTCGCATCAGCATTGTTAAATTTAATGGTTAGCTGCAGCAGTGCTAACTAGCTCTATAGTGCTAACTAACTGTTCGCATCAGCATTGTTAAATTTAATGGTTAGCTGCAGCAGTGCTAACTAGCTCTATAGTGCTAACTAACTATTAGCATCAGCATTGTTACATTTAACTGTTAGCTGCAGCAGCGCTAACTAGCTGCTATAGTGCAAACTTTAGCTTTTAGCTTCTGTTCTGCTTGTTTTAACAGTTTAGTTTATTCATTCATCAGTAACTTTCAGCCCTCAGTACTTCTTCTTCATTTTCGCAGAAAAATACTTTTTTGTTGCATTTTCTGCAGAATTTTTCTGACTTATTACAGCGTCAGACTCCTAAAAAAATTAATAAAAAAAGTTGTGTTTTTTAACCAGAATGAGTGCAAACTTCCTGAAAACATGAGCAGACATAAAAATGATCCCAGAAGAGTAAAACTTTCTAAGTTTTCGTGTCGACTCACAGCTTTCTCCAAGAAGAGCTGGTCTTTTGTGAGGTGGTAGCAGCTCAGCAGACCCCCCAGGACACGTATGGTTGTTTCAAACAGATTCACGTCAACGTTTTTGTTGAAGGAAAGATCCTTCTCCACCCAGCTCCTGGCTTCTGCAAACTCTGTTTAAAAAAAAAAAAAAAGGATAAATTCTAACTCACATGGACACGTGAACAGATCTGTCACAGTTTCCTGACTCTGCAAACAAAAATCTCTTTGGGAATGAAGTCCAGTACCTTCCTTTAGTCCCATGATCCACATGGTGTCTAAAGAGTCGATCAGCGTCAGWCCGAGTCCGAACCACTCCCCGAAAGACTTGGAGATGGGCTTCAGCTCATCGTGACCCCAGGCGTGGTCCTTGTAGCCCTTCCAGGCGTGTCTGAAGGCGTCGCGCACCGCCTCCAGCCGGTCTGGAGTTCCTGCTGAAACGATGAGCAGACACAGGATTTTATTAAATCTAGTCTATTCATTTGAAGTTAAAAATCCTGTAAAACAACAAAATAAAAGCAGAATAGGCTTTTTCTCGTTTTTCCAGCTGTTCTGAGATAAAACTCTGACAGTCAGCATTTTTTAATCTGTGATGTAAAAACAGCAGCGTGATCATAAATGTAGTTAAATGTTTAATATCACCAGCTGGCAGCTCAAATTAATGTTTATTAAACATATTTTAGTAAGTAACACAAAAGCTGATCAAGGTTTTAAATATTTTTTTAGTTTGTCAGACGGTCACAGAACTGAAGTCTGGGGAAAAACGTAAAACAATTACAAATACTATTTTTATTTTGCAGGAGAGAGCCGTAAGAATTATCACTARAAGACATTACTGTCACCCATCAAACACATTATTTTATCAGTTGAAATTATTGAAGTTTTATGAGTTGGTTGATTATAATATTTTGCAGGTTATGTATAAGGCTCATAAAAACGTATTACCTTTGAACATCCAATCACATTTTGTTAAGAGGGAAAGTTGTTATAATTTGAAGGGATTAGAAATGTTTGTAAAACCTAAAATTTGAATAAATTTAAAGGACAGATGTACTTCAGTCTTTGTTTAGTTTAACCGGCAGCAGCTGGTTTATACGACTACAGACAGACAAACAAATGAACACATGATTGCCTGTATTTCTTGGTGAGTAAAGGGTTAATGCTGACCTTCCAGGTCTGTGGCTGCAGGGTTGCCAGGTGCTGCAGGGTTGCCAGGKGCTGCAGCTTCCTTCTCATTGGCTGAGGGCGGGGCGTCCGTGGCCTGGTCGGCTTCGATCATGGCTCCTCTCCAGCTGCCAGGGTAAAACGACTCGTTGGTTTTACGTGTCTCCGTCTCATCGATACAAACATCTACAGCCTCAGAGTGTTCGGTGCTGGAAGAGAAACGAGGAGCTCACCTGACAACTTTCTTCTCCTCCTCCTCGCCTCCTTCCTCTGGAACCAGCTGCTGTTTGGGGTTTTCTTCAGCTTTAGTGGCTGGAAGGTTTCCATCTTTACGCAGGCTGGGCGGGCCTCTTCTGTTTGAGAAAAKCTTTTTCTGCAGGTGGAAACAGAAGGTGAAGCGTGAACACCTGTGACACGAGTCTCTGAAAACACTCCAACGAGGCTAACCTTTGGTGGAGCTTTAGACAAAACAGGGACGTTTGGTCCTCTGGGCTCATCTGGACCCTCGGCTTGTCCCAGATCTGGTCCCACCACAGGAGCTGGAGGTTTACCTGCAGCTGGATTTTGGGCCACGGGAAAATTCAAGTTTCTGTCGTTGAGCTCCAACCAGTCCTCCTTATCAGACAGGCCTACAGGCAGGAGACAGGACAGTGATCTGGAGCTGCTTGTGTCAGTTTATGGTGAACGGGGGAACTGGTGTTCCAGCTGGGTTTGGGTCCTGGTGGTTCCTCAACATCTGAACCAGTTTTTTTTATCCGAGCGTTGGTCAATCCAATCTGCAAATCGTTTTATGCTAAAAGAGAAACTATAGTACAGAGTTCTGTGAAGCTCCAGAGCCTTCAGCAGCTCTTAGTAAAAGATTTAAATGAAAGGACAGATTTAGTCCGGCTCGTAGTTAAAGTTCAGTTAAAGAGACACAATAAATAAAAAAATAAAACACTGAAGTTGTTTAATTGTGTTAAGCTGCAAAAAGAATCGGTCAAACTAAAGAGTTAGCATAAATGCTTAAAGATTTTTACTGAAAGCTGCTGAAGAAGTTTAATAAAACTGTTAATGAGTTCAAATTAAACTCAAAAGTCAAAAAACACTGAAAAAATCACTAGAAATATAGAAAAACATCTAAACAACACAGAAATAAGCATCAAAACATCTGAAAGAAGCAAAAAAGTAGCTAAAATTAGCAAAAAGAAGCTAAAAGTAGTTGAAACAATTTGAAATCAGACAGGGAAATGAGAGTGAACAGCTAAAAAAGTAGCTGAAATTAGTAACTGAGAGCACATTTGCTGAATTAAGTAGTAAGAAGCTGAAAGTGAATTTAGCTGAAAGACTAAAAACACAAAAAACAGCTAAAGTTAGCAGAAAGCAGTGGAAAGAAGCATAAAAAGCTTAGATTAACAGAAAAATAGCAGAAAGTATCAGAATGAAGCTAAAGTCAACAAAATAAAGCTGAAATTAGCAGAAAGATGTTAAAAAAGCAAAAACTGTGTTCAGTAAAGATTTATAAACATTTTAAAGAGTTTAAAGGAAAACAGCTCCATTTATGAGAAAAAAATGCAGAAAAAAAGCTCAAAATCTCAAATAGTAAAAACAGCTGAAATTCCCGTGTCCTGAAGGAGCTGAATGTTTTCATAGAGAAATTGTTGAAATAACACAAAAATTGTATAATGAGTTACGTGGCCAACTAACTTGTGTAAGAAAAAACTGATTAAAAATGTGAATGTTTTATAAATATTCACACAATAAATGATTAAAACTCCTAAAATGATGACATTAACCGGAAACTTCTGATCACAACTTTACTAAAACTGTAGTTTAAAATCATGAGCATCAAAATATATTTCTACAACACGATTCAGTTGTTTTCAGGACAGAAGCAGATGGTTTCTGCTGAATAAAAACAGTTTTCTTTTCGTTTGGACTCATTAGAAATAAGTTAAATTATCCTCAGTGCAGATGGTTTGAATATATGAGCATAAAAACATCAAACTAAACAGAGATAGTTCAGATCAGTGCGTCTGGTTTTACCTCTCCACTGCTCAGCGATGCTGGAGTAGGACAGCAGAGCTAAGATCAGCAGCAGAGCCAGCAGGAAGAGGATGAGGCTCCGCTGCAGCCGAGGCAGGCGCTTCCATTTCTGCAGAGACGGAAACAAACAGCTGAAAGCAGCCGACAGCTAACAGACAGACAGCAGGACATCGTTACCCGGTGCAGCATCTCTGTTAAATTAATCCTCTCGCAGCTGAAGGAGGAACTCTCAGTTGAAAAAACTACGACAGATCCAGCAGGTTCTCKCTAACGAACAACAATCTGCTGAGTCAGCATTTTATTTTTTTGTGTTTCATCTTAAAACTTCATTTGGTCCAAAGCTAAACACTGGTTGGAGATGTCTAACCTCTGAAGCATGATGTGGGAAACTCATGTGAATAAATCTGTTAAAGTAGGCCTTTAACAGAAGTACAGAAGGTCTGTTTGTCTACGAACAGAACAAAGACCAGGATCTGCTTCCTGAGGGCGTGACGGGGATCAGATCCATGAGGTTTGTGTCGCTTGGTGTAACCCAGTCCACCCACAGAGAAAACCGACAAGCAGGAGGTTCACGTGACGAGAAGCTGCAGGACCAGTTCTGATCTTCAGGACTGAGGAAATCTGACTTTAGGCTGAATTATTTAATCTGAGCTTCTTCTGAGGCCGACTGTGAAAAAAGCTCGGAAACATTTTAAACAAGCTGTGATGGATTCTCTCCGTCTTCATGACTCCTCTGGGTCTGAGATGAATGGATCTGTGAGTCYTTGTTTCTTTTGATGTGGAGCAGCTCAGAGCTGTCAGATAAAACCTGACCTGAGTCCCACCAGTTCAACAAGATCTGAACTGATTGTTGTTCCTGCTTCACTTTGTCTGACTGGTTTCTCTTCACTCTGTTGTTCTCCTGCATGTTTTACAATCCAATTACTGCAGCATACTTTGGTTTATATTTAGCTGTTTACTGATSAAAACCTTCAGCTCGTTCAGGAGACGGCTGCTCTGATTTTTCTTTTTACAATTCCAGGATATTTGATTTAAGTTTATAAATTTATTTACCTATAAACACATCAGGATCTCTGAATTCTGCTTCAGGGTGATCTATTTTTTATTGTGCTACTATTAGCTTTTAGCTACCGTTCTGCTACTTTTAGACAGTCTTTAATGCCTTTTGCTATATTTTGCTAATCTACTAATATTTACCCAGTGTATTAGCTAAACTTTTGATCTTTTACCTATCATTTCAGCTACCATTTCACTGCTTTTGCTTTAATCCAGTGTTTTAAGCTTGTGTTCAGCTTTTTTTTTAGCTTTTATCTACTGCTTCACTTCTTTCGGAAAGCATTTTGTAATATTTTGCTAACCTGTTGTTACATTTACCTAAAAACTTAGCTCTTTTACATGGCTTTTAAGCTAAAATTTTCTACTTTTAATTAGCAAAGTCCCAATTATTGGCTATAGGCTAGTATATACTCTCTTTGTTTTTTTAGCTAGTGTTTTGCTCCTTTGAGCTTGTGTTCAGCGTTTTTAGCTTTTAGCTACTATTACACTTCTATTAGCAAGCCTTTTGTTATGTTTTGCTAGCCTATAGCCAGGGTTGCACATAACGTTTTGGTCTGGTTCTCAGGGGAGAACCCAGGGTTGTTACTTGGTACTCATATTTTCTTTCACTCATTGAACACATTTATCTAGAGGGGCKTCAGGTCATCTAACGTCCCCCTGTTCTGTTTTATGACTCCTATCAGCTGCAACATCTCAGGACATCATGTTAAATCAGTCCAACATGTTTTTATTTTATTCTTTTACTCTGCATAAATTTTGAAACGACCTAAGTGTCCGAGGGGCTGGGTGTCATATAAACATCACAAACTGAACATTTCATGGTTAAATGTCTTTTAGACTAACATGTCTCAGATGGACAGCTCCTGTTTGGTCTTCACTTCAGCCTTGGTTAAACCAGCTTTCCACTCTCCAGTCCAACCAGCAAATATCTGTCTTTTGCACAGAGCAAAATAACTTAAAATATAAAAATGTTTTATTTGTTAGACTGATTTCTTTTTTAAAAGACTATTTTATTCAAAAAGATACTATTTAGATGGTTTCAGCTCATGTAATCATTTATTCTTCATATTTGATCATTTAATAAATTACATTTATCCCAGAGCAGCTGTGTCACAGTATGGTCCTAAATATAAACAGGTTTAACACATCAAGAACCCTGTTTTTTTTTATAAAATTGTGAATGAAATTTGTGGATCTTTATGAAAAATTAAAACAACATTTAAAACTCATTCACCTAGAGAATATGGAAAGTTATTTTTATTTTTTTAATATATATAATTTTTTTGACTGGGAGTTACACAGAGAATCATCTTTGCTTTAATATGGGGCAAACAAATGTTCTGTTAGTTAATGTGGTTTAATTAGAAGAACTCAAACAGTGAATCTCACAGATTCAGCCTGCGCGAGCAGCGACACGCTCATACAGCAGTCTCTCAGGAGGAGAGTTTAGTCACACAGAGTTGGACAGATCTGTTCGATAACAACATTCTGAACATTTATTTCATATAAAGTTATGTTTTACAGACCAAAGTCTCTGGTAGTTCAGGAGCAAAGTGCAGGAGGAAATATCAGGACTGACCGCTGCAGCCGCTGCTTCAACCTGCAGTTTGTCTCTGCTGAAAACAGCTCTGACTCAAAGTCCCTCCCTGCTCTGCTCTGATTGGATAAAAACGCTCCGGACTCCATCTGACTTGTTGAAGGCAGTGTCTGTTTAATCCTTATATCAGGGTCCCACTGTCCKTAGAGGCTTGGTGAGAACTGAACAACAATCCAGTCGCACCAGTGTGGCTGGATATTCATTTTTTATTTTTTTAAGAAATCAGGTCGTGTTTGAGACCAAACTGGTTGCACTCTAGAGCCCTGCTGGCTGTTGTTGTGACAGACAGACAATCAGGTACAATCTCAGGTACGCAAGTGCGCTTTATGACGCTCCATCTGGTGCGCTTTTTTCTTTTTGGATCGCACACCTGCGCCCTGCCTATAGCTACTTTTATCTAAACCTTTAGCTAGACTTTAAGTTTAAATTAACATTTTGATACTTTTAGGTAGCTAGAATGTACTCCTTAAAGCCTTTTAGCTAGTGTTTTGAACCTTTAAGCTTGCGTTCAGCGTTTTACTGTTGTAGTCATGTACTATATTTTGCATTCAGTGCAGTCTGCTGGCTTCTTTAGATTTATTGTTTTTTTTTTTTGTGTACAGTGCCCTGAGACAACAGTTGTTGTGACTTGGCGCTATAAAAATAAACTGAATTGAATAAACTGAATTACATTTACCTAAACCTTTAKCTCCTTTACCTAGCCTTTAAGCTAGCATATTTAAAACTTTCAGCTAGCATATTACCAATTTAGGATTTTAGCAACAACTTTGACAATATTTGGCTGTTAGCTTTCAGTTAATACTTTTAGCTCTTTAGCTAGTGTTTTGATCTTTTTTGTAAGTGGTCTGTTTCTTTAGCTTTTAGCAACCCTTTTGCTACTTTTAGCTAGTATTCTACCAGTTTTGCTTTTAAGATAGTGTTCTGCTCTTTTAGCTTTCATAATGAGTTTAATGTTCAGGCTGCATTGTTGCTTTACCCAGAGTATTTGTCAGTTGTCAGTAATTTATTATTAAATGATGTGCTGCAGTAATGAGGTCAGAAATCTACAACTTAAAACAGGAAAATGTATCAAAACCAAACGTTAAAACAAGTTAACTGCGTCTTGTTTTACCCGCTCTATAAACAGAAAGACAGAAGTGGTTCAGATCTGGGACAAACTGGTCCTGACCCCCACAGATCCACTCACCCTCCAGCAGGACTGTCTCCGGTGTTTGGCGTTGTTGTAAGCGTGGCTGTGGGCATCGCCGAGGGTCAAAGCAATGAAGTCCTTCCTGGGAGGTGGAAACATCGTCTAAAGCTCAGGCGGGACGATCGTGGACCACAGAACCTGCAGTTAAAATGTGAAAACTTGTTTTAAAGAGAGAATACTTTTTAAAAAGACGTGTGAGGTTCACTAAACAATGTACCAAAAAAATACCCTGAATAATCCCAATTGAAATGTATAATCTATATAGTTTTTACAGCAAATTTTCTGCCCATATTTGAAAAAAAAAAAAAGCTTTTGAATGCTTTTCCAATATTATCTTTACCTGTGAAACTCCTAATRTTAGGCGGTATTTCTGTTTATTTATCCCCTTTTTTTTCATGACAGAAACAGATTAAATTTCTGGTACAAGAAGAACAAGTAATCAAACCTACACTTTATTACAAAATCAAATATAATCCAAATTTTTACATTTTTTACAAAGTGAATCGTGCATCATAACTGTTAGTTCTTTTAATTACTCCATAATTACACAAAAAGCTTAAAAGATTGACATCTGTTTTGTCAATGTTTTTACATGGACAGACAAAACGTTACCCTCTGAACAGGTGTTCATAAATAAACGCATTTTCATCACATTTTGGTAAAGATTTTGACTCCCAAGTGAAGCTAACTAACCGTTAAACTAACTAACAACGCACCTAAAGTGGTGTTTGGGTTTTATAGGTTGTTTAAATAAAAAGTTACAACAACAAAAAGTCAAATTAAGTGACAGCACATGCTAAGCTATAAGCTAAGCTATAAAAAAAAAAGGCTAACTGACAGAACCACCTCCTTTTCGTCCCTAAATATTCTAATAACTGATTTATGGGGAATATTTAGAGTCCAGTAAGTTGTAAAACCTCCAGCTGCGTCCTCCCCTCTCCTCTCCTCTCCGGCAGGCTGTCAGCCTCACGGGCAGCGAAAGCGTCTCTCCTCCTGGAAGCTAACAGCTGTTAGCATGAGAGGCTAACTCGCCTCTTCCGACTCGTTTTTCACATCGAAAAACGATCCGGTTCGACGGGCAGACAGATGAGGAGCGGTCGGTCCAGGTGCCACACGGAACAACCAGCTGCTACATGAAACAATAAACTGATTAAACGGTGAAAAAAAATAACTGCTAAAAGGAAATGAACTGAACCTGACAGGAAGAAAAAAAAAAGCTGAGTGACGTTACGAAGAGTCACGTGACGCTGACACGCGCGTGACCCCTATAAACTTTATGTAGAGCAACAATTATCAATTTTTATATTTTCAAGACATTGTTTTATCAAATTATTCAAATACTAACACTTTAAAGCAGTTGGCTTTAATTCAAAGCCATTTTTGTTCAATTTTTAACTCATTTATTACCTAAAATAAACTTAATTCATAATTTTTTTGATTTAAAGTTCCACAAACAAATTTAACTTTATGCTCATGTTAAATAGAAACTTGTAGTTAGCAAAATATGTGAGAAAAATGTCATCCTTTCACATTTTAGAGCCATTATAACGTGACAATATGAAATTATTAGTAATCTAAACCAGGGGCGCCCAAATATTTTCCCCRAGGGGGCCAAAATGAAAATCTATCCATGGCTGCGGGCCAAATGCAGTTATATAATACATGAAATACAAATACTTTTTAAAGTAAAGTCCTTTATTTTTAACGATTAAGCTGTGCAATGGTCCCCTTTAGTTTTGGTCTGTGCACTTGGAGAAAGTCTGCCATTCACTCAAGTAGCAAAGGCTCATGGGACATATCATAAATTGATAAAATATGAGTTTTTGTGGCCTCATAAAGTGTGCAAATCTACATGCGGGTTTGAATCTGATCTAAATATGTCTTGTCGTTTCATGTTTCATGTTTAATCCTAATAAATCAAAGATATGTCAGCACCATGAATGAAAACTACCTTCACTACAGCCCTTTTATATAGTCATTAGACCAATGGAAATACTGTGTTTCTACCTATAGGATCACAGGTTACAACCTTGTAACTTTGGCAACTGTTGGTGGGCCAAATCAAATGGCTTGGCGGGCCAAATTTGGCCCGCGGGCCCCACTTTGGGCTCCTCTGATCTAAACAGTTTCAATGAGCTGCAGTTTTATTTTCAAACTTTATAAAGTCAACCTCCACCAAATATCACTATTACCTAAAAAACAAGAGTAGTAAAGCAAAACAAGTCCAAGTAAGAAAGTAGAAACAATACTTTTAGTGTAATATCATCTGCATATTGACAAACATATTTTATTTCCAACATTTTACAAACAGGCCCAAAGAAAAAAAAGGAAGAAATTGGAACATTTTTAGAGCTGGTCTTGAAYGCAGGGAGTCTGAAGGTGTTTTTTGTCTTTAGGTGTTTTGTTATTTCATCGATCACAGAAAAGTGACGTCATCCGTTAAAGTTTACTGTCGATAAGGTCGGCTTAGACTGCGAAACAGAACAGCGTGCTGCGTTTACAGCAGGTGAAGTGCTAATGCTCGTCATACCTGAGATGTAAAATATACAAATATGAAACTGTAAAACAATAAAAAGTCTTGCATCGTATAAAAATGAGGAAAGTCCATAAAAACGTAGCACCAATAAAGATAGGGAATAAAACTTAAATACAAGTTTTGTTCAGCACCTTTTGGTAGAAGTGATGCATCCAGAACGCATCGTTATGAGGTCACTTTTATATACACACTGATCAGGATACAGAGTCTCTAAATAAACAGAAAAACATTTCATATAAAAGGTTAAATTATTTTGTCTCCGTAAACAAACATGGCGTCTCCGTAAAGAATCCACACGTCGAACTCACAGAGTCCCTTTAGCCCCCCTTCACCCAGGAGGAAAACAGGAAGTGAGATCTTCAAATTGTCCTCTCGGTGATCCAAACCAAAAGGTTTTTTTTCTCCTGGATTCATGAGTTCTTTGACGGCGCCGCTTCCTGCCGCTGCCGCCTTTAGCTGAAACACACGGGTCCAAATGTGAATCTGAACTGGTGCGTGAAGTTTTCTCCTCCCATCACCGCCACGTCCCTCAGAGGAAGCAGCAGCACGTCCTCGAACTCGAACACAGACTCCCGAGGACCGGGACCAGGACCGGGATCTGGATCCTCTCCAGGCTGATGTGCAGGAAAAATAAGAACATTTATTCACAGTTCAGCTTCAGTTTTACAATGTTTTATTAAAAAGTGACCCACCAAAGTGAGGATTAAGTCAAATTGGATTAAAATGACCTAATCACATTTTCAGATTCCTGCTTTAAATGCTTCATTTTGATACTTAAATCATCCTGATATCATAAATGTATCCAGAGATATGACTTAGATTGTCTTGTTGGTTATAATGATACATTAATATGTGAATCATTGTTTTATGCAATTTTAATGAGGAAATTTTGTTGTCATTATAAAGAGAAAATAAGTATTTGAATATTGAGATTTCCTAATTGGAAAGAAACAAAACTTTGCTAGTTCGCAGGGAAAAACTCAACATTTTTAAGTCATTTTTCCTCAAAATCAGTTTTTTTGTTGCTACTGCTCAAAAAAGTGCTTCAGATTTTTATTTTATGATTATTTTTCAGACAATTTAT
>NW_013952843.1:97016-103337 GCF_001266775.1 Austrofundulus limnaeus | reverse complement strand
GGGAATGAACAGAGCATATCAGCACAAAAACAAAAACAAACAAAACCATACAGGCAATGAGTGGTGGGCATGTTACGCTAATAAAGAAGCTAGCGTCTCATTTAGCAGATTAGCTTTTTCTGCGAACTTTGAAATTCATGAAAAGACCGATTAACTTCCGTTGAATTAAGTTACGCTAATTTTAAGTCCAAGTGTAAGACTTCTATTTTTATGCCATTTATCCCAAATTAAATAAAAAGTATCCGCTCTTACAAGCAGTGTTGGATGTGTCAGGCACTGTGTGTTAGCATGTAGCATCTTTAGCAGCTAAACTTAAAACTAAGAGCATCAAAAAGAAATAAAATACCCTTGAAGTATTTTTTTTGTTTGACTAACTACAAATATGATCGCATGAGAGTCGTGTTAGCRATTAGCATTAGCTTCTACTAAATTTTTTTTWAATCTGTTTAGCGGGTTAGCRTTAGCAAAGCTAAGATTCTTGTTTAGATGGTTAGTGGTTAGTGAAGCTAACATTTGAGTTATGAATATTGTAAACATGTCTCAGCTTCCAGCACCCAACAAATGTCTAAAAGTTTTTGTTGCCAGAATGAGCCACACTTTCTCTACATTTAGAAACATCTCACTTGATTTAAAGTTCACAAAAACTTTATTCTGTTCAGAAAAGTGATTCTTTGCACCAAGTCCCCTAAATATCAGACAATAATTAGGGGAACTAATAAAGTCTAGTTTCATAATTCTCTATCACATTTACTAAAAATAAAACCTAAGAACTTAAAGCGGTTCTTTTGTTGTTTGTGATTCTGACACTAAATAAAAACCTAAGTTGGACCCACCACGCAGTCTTTCAGTGCTCCCAGGAAGCTTTGCCTCCTTGAATCTGTGAGAAATTTCACGTCTCGCTCCTTCAGGCCCAGTTTATGTCCCGGGTGGCAGGAGTAGGTCACCTTTTGTTCAGCRGTGACGCTGTGCAACCTCAGGAAACGCATCTGGACCACACCGGCACCTGGATAAACAAACTGATAAACACATTGTTAACTTTAATCCTGAATCGTTTTTTAAAGAACTGCAGATTTCAGAGGGTTTTACTCACCTGATGTCCCTGATCCAAMCGGCTGAGCCACTGGAACGATCCTCCTCCAGGTGATTCTTCCAGCCAAGCTTTCATGGGCAGCTGCAGACAAAAGAGTTTGTGAGGCTGGAAACAGGTCCAGCCTGGTTCACAGGAAGTCTCCGTACCTGAGGGTCTGAAGGGTGAAGGCAGGTCTGTTTGGAGGCGGAGCTGAAGATGCAGTGGGCCAGCAGAGCGTCGGCCGGGCTTCCCTGGTTTGGGTCGATGTAATACATTCCTGCAGAGGAGAAACTCAAACACTGAAACTGACGCGGAGACGAACCTGAAGGTCCAGTTTGTCGCTCTGAGCGACAGTAAAACCTAAGAGAAGTTTTAGTTTGCAGATTCTGACCGCTGCTGAATTCAGGGTGGCAGAGCCAGAGCTCCAGGCAGGTGGTGGCGGGACGCTCCTTGCTTCCATCAGGAGGATCCAGAAGCAGCCGAAGATCCTGCTGCAGGGAGTCCAGCAGCGACTGGATCAGAGAGAAGTTCGGCTTGTCGGAGACGTACATCAGGTCCTGAAACGTTCTGCTGATTAGTTTGGCTTTAACCACACAACTGTAAACGCTAAGTGACTCTGAAGAAATCATCAGCTAAAATGGTCAAATGTAGCAAAAGGCTAGCTAAAAACAAAAGGAACCACACAATTCCAAGAAGCCAAAAATAGCAAATAGTTAGTTAAAACCTAAATGTAACAAAATGTTAGGTGAAAGTAGCACAATGCTAGTTAAATGTATGAAAATACTAGTTGAAACTAAATTAGAAAAAAAGGTAATTAAAAGTAGCAAAAGATTAACTAAAAAAATAAAGAATGCAATGTCAAGCTAAAAGTCCAAAGTAGCAAAAGGCTAGCTCAACATTAAAATGATCACAAGCTAACAACTGAAAGTACCAGAATGGTAGCTAAAAATAAAWTAGCAAAATGCTAGTTAAAAGCTAAATTAGGAAAACGTTAGGTAAGAAAGCCAAAGATTAGCTAAAGATAAATGCTATGAGTAGCTAAAAGCCAAAAGTTGCAAAAGGCTAGCTCAACATTAAAAGGATCAAAAGGTAAAAGCTGAAAGTAGCTGAATGGTACCTAAAAAAGAAAGTAGCAAAAACACTAGTTAAAAGCTAAAGTAGCAAAATGTTAATTAAAAGCTGAAAGTAACAGAACAGTAGCTAAAATTTATGGTAACAAAAAGCTAGATAAAAGAAGCAAACAGCTAGCTATTCAAGTATCAAAAGACATAAGTAAGCTAAATTTAAGAAAAAGTTAGCTAAAAAAGCAAAAGACTAGCTAAAAAATAAATTAWACAAAGGCTAGCTAAATGTTAAAAGGATCTAAGTTAACTAAAAGCTGAAAGTAGTAGAATGGTAGTTAAAAGCTAACATATTTTAAAGTTTAAAACTATCTGATATTTCTGTCTTCTATTGAGAAACAATAATTTGACGTATAAAAATAATTTGCCTTGAGTTGAGCCAAGGTTATGTTCAAGGATTTTCCTGGAGGACCAGGAACACCTGGAGGACCCTACAACACAAAACACAGTAAATTAAATGGTACTTATAAAATAAATTAAAAAAAATAATAAAATAATGCATATTAAGAGTTCTCAGAGAATGGCATCACAAACAGGATCATTTTAGTTTTTCTCTCTTTTATAAACTCACTGGGAGCCCCTTCCTTCCAGGCAGACCAGGAGGACCTTGGTAGCCTTTCAAACCCTGCAGAGAGGATTAAATATGATAATATGATAAATATGAGCACAACWATGATGCAAACTAACAAGTCCATCTCCATTTTCTGCAGATTATTCCTGGTCGGGTCACAGAGGGACCCATTGAAGWAGGAACCCTCCACATCTGCACGCTTCCTGTTTGACATTTATATCTGTTTTTGTCCATCAGCAYGTAAAAATCTTTCAGGTCGGCAGTGAAAGAGCTGAAGAGAGTTAGAGGAGTCTGAACTGATGATGTCATACCTTCATCCCAAACAAGCCCTGCAACAGAGAAGAGAACAGATCATTGGATGGTTTCAGTTTCATCAAGGTAAACAGCTGCTTTTGTCTGCTGCAGTAAAAACCAGTCTGAGAGTCCACTTACAGGAAGTCCAGGCATCCCTGGTCCACCTCTTGGTCCTGGTGGACCGATGTTTCCCTAACAAAAAAACAAAAAACAAAAAACAAAACAAACAAAAAAACAAACAAACAAAAAAAAATCAACCAATCATGAGATTTTGAGGTTTAAAATTCTCAAACCACATCGATAAAACACATAAAAGCCTAAACTTCATACTTCATTCGGTTTTAGCTGGTCAGGTAATACATTTTTCAGCTCATTTGATCAGTTTAAACTTTTCAAACTTTTATACTTTTTAGATTATTTAATTCATAAATAATTCTCACATATACTGTACGTATATATAATTCCTTCAAAAATTTTGTTCTCTCTGAAATCCGCTTCAGCTACTTCTTCCAACCCTGCTTATTTTATTTTCAGCATTTAGTTAGCCATTTGCTACTAATAGCTTTTAGCTGGTGTTTCGCTACTTTTGACTTTGACTTAGCTTTTTGATCATTTTAGTTAGTTCTTTGCTACTGTTAAACTAGTGGCTGAAGTTTACCACTACAATCATTGTACTTTTAGGTTTTAGCTAGCCTTTTGCTACTTTCAGAATGTAGCAGGCCTTTTGCTACTTTTAGTTTCAAACCATCTTTTTGACAATTTTACTTGGACTTTTGCTACTTTTATGCTGCGTTTATGTTTTAGTTATCCTTGGGTCACTTTCAGCTTTTAGCTAGCCTCTTGTTATTTTTAGCATTTAGCTGGTGTTTTGCTACTTTAGGYTTTAGCCAGCTTTTTGTAGWTTTATTCAGGGCTTTGCTTATTTAGGTTTTAGCTTGCCTTTTCTTCCTTTTGATAGTTTCAGCTAGGTTTTCATCTCTTCATGTTTAACTGGCGGTATACATCTTTTAGCTTAAMGTAATATCATCTTCTTCAGCACATTTCAGCAGTGTGCTTCTGCTCTTAGCTTTATGCARATGTTGCTTAGAGATGAGCAATGACAGCCGTATTTTCTGTACCTGTTCTCCCTTTTGGCCCGCTGAACCTGGCAAACCAACTGGGCCACGAATACCCTGAAAATAAACAAAAAACATCCAATAGGAGATTGGTGAATGAGGTTTTGTTTATCTGAACCTTGTAAACCCTAATTCAAAAGTATTCAGAAACAACCTTTAGCCCGTCCAGTCCAGGTGGTCCAGGAAGTCCCCTGTCTCCCTTCTCACCCTGAGGACAACCAGACTGCAGTTAAACATCAATCACAAAACAAATATTTACATTTTAGCCACGCTGTAGCTTCAAATTCTACAGGAATGAATTCAAATTGATAAAAGAAAAGAAGCTGAAACAAAACTGCAGTGAAATATCACCTGTAAATTGTTTTACCTGTTCCCCCTTTTCACCTGGATCTCCCTGTTCTCCTTGTAAACCAGGAAGTCCCTTTGTGACAAAAACAAAACAAATAATTAAATAAACAAATGCAAATTCATCATATTTAGACAATCCTAAGAATGGTTCCATAAAACCGACGGCTGAGGACGACGTTTCAGAGCAGACCTGGTTCTACAGGACTTACAAGAGACCCGGGCCACCCGGAGAGGCCTTCTGGTCCATCACCTCCATTTATACCCTTAAAGACAAAAACACCAACCATCTTATCGAGTGTGTGGAACCAAAAACACACAGAAAACACAGAGAGGTTGTATTTATTTTTGTCCCACCTTCTGTCCACTGTCCCCCCGGGTCCCTCTGACTCCAGCCTTTCCTCGTTTTCCCTGAAGACAAGTTTGATCCGTTTGTTAAAATAATTCAAACTGCAACAATTTCTTTTTTTAAGCACTGAAAAAATAATTACTTCACAAATTATTCTAAAACGAGGACAACAACAAAAACCTGAAGGATCTTACCCTCCTTCCAGAGGGGCCGGTCTTCCCTGGTGGTCCRGTTTCACCATCGTCTCCCTGTTTGAGACAAATAAACGGATCAGCAACAAAGAAACTCTTATCAGATGAGACRTTAGTTTGTCAGTTTAGTCTGAAGTAAAATATTTCTCCAARCTGAGGTCACCCAATGAGCYATCTACAACAGGTAAGATACTKTTAATTCATAATAATTGCTTTTACCTTTTCTCCTTTCATGCCTTGTTCCCCTTCATGTCCTGGTTTTCCTAGAGCCCCCTGCAAAACAAATTTTWTTTTTTTACCGCTCAAAGTTCATTTTTAATCGATTCTTCCTTTTTTTCCATCAGTTTGTTGTTATGCAGTAAACAGGAAGTASAACAGGGACTTACAGAACCACCTGCTGGACCTGCTGGACCCCGGGGTCCCATCTCTCCACCAGCCCCCTGAAAAGAAGTCCAAATAACACAACTAAGCACAAATTCAGACCTGACGGAGAAAAAAAAAGTTTCTTGGTAAGAATTGAGTTTTCACCTCCAACCCTGGCAGACCTGAAGGACCTCGAACTCCCGGAAGACCGTCCTCACCCTGCAGACGGGATCWGAATCACTCAAGTGGTTTTTCATTATTTACACACCAACATGAGTCACAAATAAAAAAATAACATGTTTTTTTTTTAAAGACTGACTGAATGGACTAAAACTTATTTGAACCTGTTCTCCTGCTGGGCCTTGTACTCCAGGCTCTCCTTTTGGCCCTAATGTCCCAGGTTCTCCTTTGGATCCGTGGTCACCCTTTGGTCCAACTCGTCCCACTTGACCCTGTCATCAACGTCAACAAAATGACTCGTATTTATCCGGGCASTGGTGGGCACAGTTCCACTAAAATGCTAATAGCAGAACTAGCTTCTCATTTAGCGGATTAGCTTTTGTTGCTAACTTTGGAAACTGTTAATGGACCAATTAGCTTCCTTTAAATTAGGTTCCACTAATTGTAAGTCCACTAAAATATTTACTAGTTTAAAACTTTTATTTTTATAACATTTATCCTAAATTAAATAAAAACTATCCTCTCTGACAAGCAGCGCCCAGGTTCTCCCAGGTGTGTGTTAGCATGTAGCATCTTTATTTAATTTTTTTTATCTATCATTAAAATATTAAAGTATCATTAAAAAAATAAAAAAGCATGTAGCATCTTTATTTAATTTTTTTTATCTATCATTAAAATATTAAAGTATCATTAAAAAAATAAAAAAGCATGTAGCATCTTTAG
>NW_013952843.1:95420-96839 GCF_001266775.1 Austrofundulus limnaeus | reverse complement strand
AAATATGGTAGAGAAAGTATTTTCTAACTGTATTTATAAAAATACAAAATTGATTTATAAATGTTTTTATTCTGAAAGGGTGAAACTGCAAGTATCACAAGTGCTTAGAGTTAGTTTCCACTAATCTTTTATCTGTTTAGAGTTAGCAAAGCTAAGATTCTTGTTTAGTGGATTAGTGGTTAGCATTAGCTTCCACTAATTTTATATCTGTTTAGCGGTTTAGCATTAGCATAGCTAGGATCCTTGTTTTGCGGATTAGTGGCTAGCATTAGCCTCAACTAATTTTTATCTTAGTTTAGAGGATTAGTGGATAGTGAAGCTAACTTTTGGTTAGCTGTGCCTCCACTGTATCTGAGCTGTAATGTTCACAACACAAAAGCTAAATATTAAAAKCCTGACTGAAGGACTTACGGAGTCTCCAGGTATCCCAGGGTCCCCTCTGACACCACGAGGTCCACTTCCTCCCTTTGACATCATGAGGACAAAAACAGACATGTTGGTGTTCCTGACCAGCTGAAGGGTTTCAAATAAATTTAGTGAAATAAATCGTTTACCTGAAGACCTGGTGACCCTGGTGGTCCAGATGTTCCTGCTGGTCCAGAGTCCCCCTGGAGAGAAGAATGAGAAATTATCACAACCAGCCGATGAGGACAGTCCAGAAGGAAATCATGATTAAATCAGACAGTATTTAATTAAATAGATGTCAAAGCAAACAGCTGGACTCAAWTGTCCAACTAGAGGTTTTGTCACTTTTAAAATAAAATAATTAAAGCTTCTGGATTATATGTTACCTTTTCTCCCTGAGGTCCAACAAGACCTGGAGGTCCCCGTGGACCTGAGACTCCCTAAAACATGATAAACAAAACAAAAAAAAACTTTAGAGCTAACTAACCAGATCGATCAGTAAAAATCAGATTTTTTCTGAAGCTTAATTCAAACTCTGACAAACAGCTTTATGGATCACATGGATACATCCAGGTAACAAACTCACCTGAAGTCCCAGGAGACCTGCAGGACCCAGGTCTCCCATCAGACCTGGTTCACCCTGTTCARCAAGACAGTCCACATTAAAATCTGCTGACAAGTTTGGTTTTAACTAAAGAAATGTAAACGCTAMGTGATGAAACTGTTGTGAAAAYTAGAAGAARCCGAACACTAGCTAAAAATGTAAAATGAACAAAACGCTTGCTAAAWGTGGCAAAAGGCTAAAATCACAGCAACAAAAGTAGCAAAAGGTTAACTGAAACGTAAATGTAGCAAAAGGCTAGCTAAATGCCTGAAGTGGCAGAATAGAAGCTAAAAACTAAAATATCAAAAGGCCAGTAAAGCTCAAAATACTAGATAAAAGCCAAATTAGCTACAATGTATCTAAATAAGCAAAAGACTAGCTAATTTCTATTATCCATCCATCCATCCATC
>NW_013952843.1:83832-92869 GCF_001266775.1 Austrofundulus limnaeus | reverse complement strand
GTGTGAACGCACCATTAGTCGCTGGAAGCTTGAGACTTAGTCACTGGAAGCTTGAGTCTTTGTCGCTGGCAGCTTGAGTCTTTGTCGCTGGAAGCTTGAGACTTAGTCACTGGTAGCTCAGCTCTTAGTCACTGGTAACTTGAGTCTTAGTCGCTGGCAGCTTGAGTCTTAGTCGCTGGCAGCTTGAGTCTTAGTCGCTGGCAGCTTGAGTCTTAGCCGTTGGAAGCTTGAGTCTTTGTCGCTGGTTGCTCGGCTCTTAGCCGCTGGCAGCTTGAGTCTTAGCCGCTGGTAGCTCGGCTCTTAGCGGCTGGCAGTTTGAGTCTTTGTCGCTGGTAGTTTGACTTTTAGCAGCTGGCAGCTTGAGTCTTAGTTGCTGGCAGCTCGGATCATCATCAAACTCCACCAAGAGGACCACAAAATATCATGCTATGGTTCTTGTAAAAGGGACTCAAGATACAGTCATCGTCCCCACATATGAGTATTTTTTTGTCAYTTTTCCCAAGCTAAGATGCTAGCTAACAGCTGGATTTGAGCGATGGGACGAGTTGAATTCCACCGGAAAAAAGTGCATCCAAGGACTTTATGTCTGCTCCAAACATTTAATCAGAGGTAAAAGACCAACACTGGACCACCCTGATCCTATCCCTGCACTTTCTGTTGATAAACAGGTACAATAAACTTWGTTGTTTTTGCTGTAGCCTACTGGTAGCTTTACTCCTAGCATCTAAGCTAGCCTCATTTACAGCGCTCTACTGCAGTCAGTCAAACATACAGTGATAATATATGAACACAAATTTTAAAGACCATTAAACTTCTTTGTTGTGACTCAAGTCGATGAGTTGATACATAAGCAGTGGCTCCAGTGATAAAAATACACAGACATGAAAGCTGCGGAAAGCTAAGCTATAAAACACCAGTAAAATCACAAACTTTTTTTTAACAATTCCTCTTGCTTTTCAAATCTGTTGAAAAGCACAACCCTCCAGACAACCTTTAAACTGAAATTTCCTGTGATTTCTGAAATCGATGTGTCGAAATTTGCTTTAGGAAAGTCTTTTTCTGTTACAGTATTAACACTGATTGTCTGTAGAATCCACTCCAATTGATCRTTTGATAAAGCGACAGATACAGTAATGTATGTAAATATGAGTGATGTCAGGAGTGGAGATCTCCATTCTGAGCAGCTGTTATCTTAACACCATCAAGTTAAATTAAACATTCTTATAAAACTCTAAGAACAGCACTTAGCAGCGGTTAGCTTCAGTCCTG
This sequence comes from Austrofundulus limnaeus, assembly GCF_001266775.1. Lineage (NCBI taxonomy): Eukaryota > Metazoa > Chordata > Actinopteri > Cyprinodontiformes > Rivulidae > Austrofundulus > Austrofundulus limnaeus. Next base: position 91,600 of record NW_013952843.1, on the reverse strand, counting down.
TATGAATTCACTCCTGATATTCACACTGAGATACTAAAGGTTTTTACTTTTTAACTGACCTATAACTACAATTGCAAATAAATAAACAAATAAGGAGACATGGTTTAAAAAAATAAATTAATAAAACACTTACTGGTATTCCAACAAGACCTGGTGGACCAGGTGGACCAGCTGGGCCCTAAAAGAAAAAAAAGATTTTAAACTAAATTTGCATTTTAAAATAGTAGACCACAAACAACTTATACAGTATAATATCAGCAAAAAAAATTTTTTTTTCAACATGGAGGAAAATAAATGTTTGAAAAATACCTTCTCACCAGGTTCACCAGTTTCCCCTCTGGGACCCCGGAAGCCAATGAGACCCTGATAAAATGCAAAAAACACCATTTAATATAAATATATACTCTTTTTTCTCTGCTTCAAGGGCCTTTTTAAATAGATTTAAACCATAAAAAAGGCTAACCCCTTTGATTAATATGTTGGTTTGGAGCATTGCATCATAATAGAAAGGTTACAGGTCTTTAGGATTTAAAGTGGAAACTGATGTCCTGATTTTCTGTTTAAGCCTTTTAAATATGATTTTAAGGTCAGTTGCAAATTTGTTAGACTTGCTTTGTTATATTAGATTTGGACCGAAGGCAGTTTTTTTTGTCATGGTGGTCAAATTTCAAACATTTCCTTTAATAAAATAATAACTGCAGTGGTAAAAACTAGTTGTCAAAGGTAGTAAAAATATAAAACATACATGTAAAAAACTTGTCAAATTTTAAATAAAGTCCAATACGTAGCCTTAAAAAAACCACTAGATGGTGCTGTCGAGCAGCAAAATGTCTTCAGAGTTCAGTTTTTAAGCTCGAGTTAAATCTGACATAATTTAAGAGTGGATACTTTTTAAAATTTATATTTTGATAAGATTTTATTTACATTAGCTTATAGCGTTTTTAGCAAACAGAACAAGCTGTTTGTGTTTTAAAAACATCTTTTTAAAATAAATTTACCATAAATAAAAATAAAATGTGCTTTTTTTGCTGAATTTATTTGTCGTTTAACAATAAAACAAACAACTTTTTGTCTCATTTCTTACATTTTAKTTCTGTTTTTTCTTACCTCATCACCTTTTTCCCCTTTGGACCCTCGCTCCCCCCTGTACCCCCACATGCCCTGAAATCAATAGATAGATWGTTTTGTTGGTTAAGTCATGATTTGCATGTACATTCTGTGTGCTGTTTGACATGTAAAGAATGTATTCACATGTGCTCCAGGAGGACCAGGTGACCCAGGCTGACCATCCTCTCCATCAATGCCATCTCTTCCTGGGGTCCCAGCTCGTCCCGGGGGCCCCCTCAGGCCTGGATCCCCCTGCCAGCCAACAAACATTCATCAAAAACATTAAAACCTAAAATCAGAATTGTGCTGGTCTACCTTTGGAAAACCCAAACTGGTTTCACCAACTGAGGTATAAACTTTAAACATCTGAGGTCCAATAATAAGAGTCATCAAGCTCCTTCCTGTGAACGGCAGAGATCTGTTTGTTCCCAACATTCCCAAACCACTGCAGCTACTGGAAGAGTCAATCAGGGATTATCACTGTTTAATGAGATGCAGGAGGTCCAGCTGAATTTTTGGTTATAGAATTTAAATCATGATTCATCAAAGAGGAGAACCTTCGTTGTTCCACCATCCAACACTGGAGCTGAACAGATTCATCGTCTGAAACCGTTTTAATTACAAGTTTTTACCACGAGACAGAAGTCAAAGTTGTTCATCCATCCATCCGTCTTCCATCCATTAATCTTCCATCCATCCATTATCCATCCTCCAATCCACCCATCTTTCCATCCATTCAACAATCAATCTATCCATCCATCTATCATCCAATCCATCCATCATCCATCTGTCCATCCGTCCAACAATCCATCCATCCATCCATCCACCCATCCATCTGTCCAATAATCCATCTGTTTGTCCACCAATCCATCATTCATCTGTCCAACTGTCCATTAGTCAATCTGTCCATCCATCTATCATCCAACCATCCATTATCCATCTGTCCATCCGTCCAACAATTGACCTGTCCAACCATCTATCTACCATCCAACCATCATCCATCCATCTTTCCATCTGTCCAATAATCCATCCGTCAATCCATCCATCCATCTCTCGGACTACATGATCGATCCATCCATCCATCCATCCATCCATCGGTCTATCAATCCTTTTGTCCATCTATCCATTTGTACATCCATCCATCCATTAAATTATTTGTCCATCAATCACCCATCTGTCCATCCGTCCAACAATCCATCTTTCCATCCATCCATCCGTCCAATAATCCATCCATCCATCATTGGTCTAGGTGATACATCCATCCTCAGCTTGAAGTCCTCTAGGTGGAACCTGATGCTAAATTTAATAAAAATAGGCGTACCATTTCTCCTGGCAGCCCTGGTTGCCCCTGTTCACCAGGCTCTCCAGGTGGGCCCTGAAAAACAAGACCATAAAACTAAATACATGTGTGTCGTGTTCAAAACTCGCCTGCTTAAAATTAAACGAGGCTCATTTCTAACCTGCATGCCAGGCTTGCCCATCTCTCCAGGTGGTCCTTCAGGTCCCTCCTGAGTCTGCAAGCTCACCAAATAGAAACGGCAGGTTCTCAGGAGCTAATAAAACAACTCAGCTGAAGCAAAGAAAAGCTTTGTTAAATGTCACAGCATACTTACAGGCCATCCTGCTGAGAGGAACTGGTAGAAACTGGAGCGCTACATAAAAAAAGAGATAAATTTAAATTATTAGGCATAAAACAAAAAAAAAGTGTTAAACTCTGGTTCTGCTGATTAAAATATCCATCACTCAGAGCGACTGTATATGTGAGGTAGACCATTAATTTGATTTTTAGGAACATTCTGTATTAATTTGTCATCACAAATCAATAACAGACATTGTTCAATAAAGGAGCTGAAGTTCTCCAGTATATATTTTACAGCTTCCAGCTGCTGCAGAGGGTGAAACAGACAAATCAAAAGCATCAACTTCCTCCCTGATAGACGAGAAAGAGAGAAATCTGAAGTGCTCCACATCAAAACAAAGTAAGGACTGGTTCAGGTGGAACTGAAGTTTTTGAAGATCTAAACAGGAGCAGTGGATGTATGGCAAGTCAAGAAAGTCATTTATCACCATTTGTATGGAAAGACAAAAGTGTACATAATTATTCTGCTTTGAAACACTCTGGTGTTTGAATAAAGTGTCACAATCTGTGTTTTCTGGTCATATTTTAAACTTCAGCAGAGGYCATGCCTCCAGCGAGAATTGCTTCTCTATAGCCGAGACTTCAGACCCTCGTATGAAGCAAAGTGAAGGACAAGGGTCTGGTTTTTTCCAGGCTATGTCAGCCTGCTTTTCTGGGTCTAAACCTCTCGCTAACTGTGACAAACAGCTGTTGTCTTTATTCACTTTTTGGGGTTCTTTTCTAAACTAAATAGACATTTTTAGRTTTGTAGTACCAACCTGGAAAGCAGCCCACTCCTCTGCAGTGTTCCTCCACAAGTAAAATGAAGGTAAACCTGGAGGTCCTGGAGGTCCTGGCTCCCCCCTGTTTCCTCGTCTTCCTTCAGAGCCCACCTGCCCCTGAGGATGATGAAACAGAAGCTGTAAACTGAAACAATAATATTTCTATTTAAGGTTTAGGTCATGAAGTTAAAAATGGACACCTTATCGCCGTTAAATCCAGGTAGACCAGGATCACCAGGACAGCCCTGTGGAGACGGTAACATTTTCAAAATAAAGAAACAGAACAGCTGTTTTTTTAAGATTTGGCAAATTATTCAATGTTTTTACTTTGATTTCTAGAAAAACATGAAATAAATAGCCAAAGCTGACTCACGTCTGGTCCTGGTGGACCCATTTTGCCAGGTGGGCCTCTCTGGACCCTGTACATTTTACCGTTTGAGCCCAAAACCAGGTCTCCATCTCTGGATACAACAGTTATAATCCCAGGGCGTTCTCTGTCTGGTTGTAGGTCTTTACCCCCCTTAGGGTTTCTATGATCCAAGGTGGTCTGAGGGGTGGGGCTCCAATGAGGTTCAGCTGTAACAGTCCTGGTCTCCAAGTCCAAATCTTCTCTTAGTTTGTTGGATTCGGTGGATGTCTTGGGACTTGAGGGGATTTTGGGAGGAAATCCCAGTGAGGGCTTCTTAGGGGAACCTCCAATGTCCAAGTCGATGATGTCATCTGAAGGTTTTCTGGGGAAGAGCGAAGAAGTCCTAGAATCTGTCTTTTTCTCTGTCGTAACGTTCTCCTCCACCTTTTTAGACGAAACATCAGGTTTAACCTTCTGGCCTCCTTTGAGTCCATTTTTGTTGACCTGTCCACCTTGTTGGAAGACCAGATCCAACAAGTCCGTGTCCTCATCGATCACAAAGACGTCTCCACGACCCACCGACCCTTTCCGATCAGTTCTAGATGGGATCGTCCCGTCCCCTCGAGAACCCCCCGGACGCAGGACAACATTCTGTTAAGAAAACAAAACAAGAATCAAGACTGAGCTGGTTTCTCAGACATCATGACAGCGGTTTCCTGGTTTGTATTGTGGTCTGATGATAATCCCTGCTTGGTATGAATCACTTCCTATTTGTCAAACTACGGACAATCAGCTTATTTAGTTTAGAAATTTCCCAACAAATGTGACAATAAGGCCAATCAAAACCAGACATGGAACAACGTGTACATTAAATTTAACAAGACTATAAATCTTCCGGCTTATCTCTTCTAAAAACTCAGATTTCTTCATCAACAATAGGTTAAATATAGCTATTTTGCTAACAGAAACTCAACTATTATTGGCAAAGTTTTAACCAATGATGAGTAGCACTTTGACTTTTTGTTGGAGATGACTCTCAACTACTACCACACCAAATTACAGCTCATTTAATGCATTCAGTGAGTTCTGGTAGAGATGAGCACCTCTCTGCTAATTCGCTAATATCGGAATTAGCTTCTTATTTAGCATATTAGCGTTAATGCTAACTTTGAAAATTGTTAACAGATTAGCTTCTGCTAAATTAGGTTATGCTAATTACAACTCCAAACGTGTTAAAGCTCTATTTTCAWGTCATTTATCTCAAATTAAAAAAACACCCACTCTTACAGTGATGGACTTATCAGACATCATAAATAGCATGTAGCATCTTTAGCTGCTAAACTTCAAACTCAGAGTGTTAAAAATAATATATCATTTAACAATATTTAAGTAACATATACAAAAACTAACTATGGATAAAATATGGTAGAGAAATTATTTGTTGTTAGACTAACTCAAAAAAGTGCTTTTATTCTGAAAGAGGAAAAGTAAAAGTATCTAAAGTCAGCGATAACTCTGGTTTGGATTGGCAGATTTGCCACAGATGTTCCCGCTCACCTWCAAATTAAACCAATAGAAAACTAACAACAGGTTTGCATCAGTCCCACCAATCTTCATCTGGAAAGAGATGAAGACTGTGGYCCWAGCGGTTAGCGTTAGCTTCCATTAATTTTGAAATTCAATTAGCGGATTAGCATTAGTATTGCTAAGGTTTTTGATTAGCAGATTAGTGGTTAGTGAAGCTAACRTTTTGGTTAGCTGAGCCCACCACTGGTTCTGGGTCTGCCTTGGGGTCTCTGACCAGTGGGACGTGCCCAAAGKCACCCTGATCAGATGAACCACATCAACTCATTTGGATGCAGGTATCTCCTCACCYGATCTCCAAGGCTGAGCCCGACCACCCTATGAAAGAAGATCATTTCGGGTGCKTGTATCCAGACSTCATGACCACAARTGAGGGTTGGAACATAGACTGACCAGAAAAATCAAAAGCTTTGCCGTTTGACTCATGTCTTCACCACTACTGACCGAAACAACACCCTCATTACYGAGGACGTGGTCTTGATCTGTCCTATCATCACTCTGAAACAAAATGCTCAGATATTTAAAGAAACTAAACATAAAAAACGATCAAAACCCTTTGAAACAAAGCTAACTAAAACATACGACTGTAAAATATTGTTTTTTACCAACATTAAATGTGTTTAAGGGGCTTGTTGGCAACAAAATCACATGATTGAAAACTTTCTACCCAGAAGAAACCAAATTAAAGCTTCATTGCAATTTGTTCAGCTCCACATTAATTACAGAAGCTTAAATCTTGACACGGTGCTGATTTTTCACCCAAGTGTTGTTAGGAAACAGAGACATGAACACAAACACACTGAAGTGGGTGCTTCAAACGAGCCTGCCGTTACAGAGTCCGGAGCTGAATGTAAACACTGACTCAGCACATGTTCAAACCTGCATCCCGTCACAGTTCTGACATCACAGATCCAATGTTTCCTGTTTCAGGTCCTGAGCAAACAACTCCAGGTATTTTTAAAACAAATTTTTTTTTACTAAAACATCTGGGAAGTGTAACATTTGATGTTGATATTAAAGCTTTACTCCATACTTTGTTCGGAACTTGGAAAGTAGATAGTTCTTTGAACAAGCTCATTTTGGAGACCAGATTAACACGCTAACAGCTAATCTGAGCGAAATCAAACTGGATTACTGTCAAATTAATTGCAGTTTTATAAACTTCATGCTGATTTTAAATTTGATGACTTTTTATGCAAATTATGTTTTTTTTTTGCAACTGCCACAAACAACATCAGAAGCCAACTGTAGCATTTTGGGGCACTTCCTGCAGGAATACATGAACATAACATGAAATTAACATCGTGCAAACCTGATGAGGATGCAAAGATGTTTAAATGTTAACATTTGCATGAACCACAATGAACAACTGTAGTGCCTTTTGGTTTTAGCCTTTTTGAGCCTTTATCCCGTTAATCCAGTCAGACTTAAACTATTTCTCCAAACTAAATCCATCCAAAGAGCCATCTACAGCAGGTAAGATAGTATCTGTTCACAGCTTTTCTTGAAAAACAAAAAACACCACTTTAAAATGCTCAAACTATTATTTTTAATAACTACAACAAATCCCACTATGAACAGAAATATACAATGTACATACAGTGTAGTAACATTTAAATGGATATATAGAAAAACAGTAGTTTAAGTAGTAGTTAGTGGGTTTAGAACAAATAAATAAACATCAATGGCTCAAATGAAATTAATGGAAAAGAYAACAGCTGTAGATCATAAACAGTATTGTGTTACTGTTTATTTGAAGGCCTTTGACACTACTGAAAACAAAACAATTTTATTGAAAAGCTGAATAAATACGGTATTAGAGGATCAGCACTACAGTGGGTAGGTCATTATTTGAAATATAGGAAACAGTTTGTTCAGGTAAATGATGAAATGATGAGTTATATAATATTAGATGTGGAGTTCCTCTGGGTTGTGTACTTGGACCAAAGTTGTTTATTTTGTATATGAACGATTTGGTTAGTGTGTTGGGGCTTTTGAAGTGTTTTATTTGCAGATTACGCTACATTTCATTGTTTGGGTAAAGATATAGAACAGATGTTTTTGGACAAGCAGAATTTTGAGATTTGGTAACAAATCAAATTATCATTGTTCCATTTAGAATCAATGTTGAGATCTGTAGTCAGTGAGGTGAGGTTTTTGGGTGTTCTCATTGATAAAAAGCTGACATGGAAACCTCACATAAACCATTTAAGAATAAAAACAGTACAAGCAACTGCGCTGCAGTATAAAGTAAGAGAACAAATTATTCAGTGATAAAGCTATATATTGTATAATGCAATGATTGTTCTGAACTTTATTGTATTGAAG
>NW_013952843.1:62472-81695 GCF_001266775.1 Austrofundulus limnaeus | reverse complement strand
CTGGTAGACGGCAGCCATTACAGACGGACATGTGTTTGTTGTTGTTCGAGGAGTGGCTTGGTCACACACTAATATCTTTAGTTTGTTATCATTACTAAGGTTCAGAAATACTTCCCCCCACTTTTTTTTCACATTATGTCACCTGCCTGGATCTGTTACTATCTCGCTCTGAAGCACGGAGGAGTGTCAGGGGTAAGCTCGTTTCAGCTGCTTTTTTATGAAGCGGCCTCATTTCCGGACTCAGGCATTTTGTGAATGAAGCCGATTCAGTTAAAATACATAAGTAAAAATATTTATCCGAGTATAGTACTACCCCCGCAACCTTATGGATGATTTTATGGATTTAATTTTACGTATTATACTTGAATAAATACGGTAATATTAAAGCATGATGATCCCTGTATGTATGCAAAGCACCAATGCACCAGAACTCAGAGCAGATTTCTTGCTTTGGGCGGGGGTCCGGAGGGGGTTGGTGTTGCTCATCGGTGAACCCAATGGATCCTTCATCAGAGCTAGACAACAAACAAACCTGAAGCTCCTATGTTGAATAGTTTTTTGAGTTATTAGCATTTTTCATATGTGCAGACACCTCCTTTTTAGATGGAGCCCCCTCCTCAAGTATGTGGTCCATTATAAAACCATTGGCTGGTGCAGTGTAGGTCGGACACGTCTACAGTCCTGACACATTTCATGTTGATTGGTGCAGCCTTCACGGCAGGGAGTAGGTGGATGGTTGAGTGGGTGGGGGGGCATATTAAGGAGTAAATGTATAGTAAAAGTATTTAATCAAACTAATTTTAACTACAGGTTCTGGTGACTCTGCAGCTTTCTGAAGCATTCAGGATGTGTTTATAACAAAACCTCCAACTATAAAACATAAAAGCAAGAACTGTGAAGAAATCAGAGCAAAYTGCTGCGTTGAACCCCTCCTCCTGTCTGAGGTGATGAAGATAAAACAGAATAATGTTCAACTAATTCATCACTAAAAGCTTTCCTGTTCAGACCTGTGCTCGTGTTCAAACCTTCTCGCTGTGGTTGTTTGTCTGCAGCATCTTGTGCACGCAGGATTAATGTGTCTGCAGGTCAAATATGGCTTTAAATCTCCCATTGGTTGAGGATTTTCTTCCCAACAGGAACGCCCACGTTAGACACACGGCTGGTAGTTTGGGATTACAGAGCACTGAGGTGGTCCTGAGGTTGGTAATGAGATCGTAAAGCTTAAAGTTTTCATGTCGCACATGATCCAAAGAGCTGGGTTGAATTTAAGGCTGATCTGGTTCCTGTAGAGCCGAATCAAGACCTGAGTTTGGATACTTGGCACAAAGTTGGTCTGGTCTTCATCTCTGATCTTGTTGGTGGTCTTCATGGCCAGGATTAGAAGGCGCAGAGACGACGTGTGTGTCTCGGTTTCAACTTTATGCAGATGATGTGATTCTGTTCTTCAGGTCGCTGTGTTTAAGGCTACGTTCACACCGCAGGTCTTAACGCTCAATTACGAGATTTATTTGATCTATCTGATTTTTGTGCATATTTGTTCATGTTACGTTTTAAATGTGACCTCCATCAGACTCTAGTAAGAACTCTTCATGCCGTCGATGCAACACGTATGTGCAGAAGACATGACGTCACGTTCAGCTCATGGTTTACAGAAGTAGCTAAACATGAATGCAACACTTTAGCATGTGGATGCTGAAGTTGTCTTTCAGTCAGAGCTGATTAAATATTATCTGACCTGCTCGTCTAGTTCAGTGTTTACATTTAAACCTGCCTCTGTTTGTTGCTCTGATGCAGAATTTATTTACGGAACAGGAGCGATGCGCTGAAAGTAAAACTAAAGTATCAGTCCAGTAACTTTAACATCGATACGGTCCGACAACATTACCAACATCTGTTTCTGTGGATTCTCAGTCATCCAGGACACGGAAAATTAAAACAACAAAGACGAAACAACTGAACTCGTCATGAGTGACGCAGATTCATCTGTAACCAGCTCCAGTCTCATCGGCTGTGTCTCAATTTATTATTTTGCAGCCGTCAGCCGCTTATGTCACTGCGCCGCGCCGTAGGCTGTCCCAATTCGTAGTCACCTACTCCTGCGGCCGACAAAACTCGAAACTGTCGGCTGAATCAGAGTATCCTACGTATCCAACAGTATCCCAGAATTCATTGTGCCATCAGGAAATTAAACAGGAAAAGACGGTGAAGGATTTTTTGATTTTATGGCAGATTTTTTTAAATTTATCACAGACTGAAGAATGTAAGGTTAGCATCTGAAGAACCTTTACTGCAATAAGATGTTAAATAAAATGCACTTACTACTGATACTGGAGCTAAACCCAAATTATTAATGCTTTTTGTTTATTTACTTTTAACAGTTTTCTAATAAAACTGAATTTGATGAAGTTTTACCTTGAAAAAAAAAACAACTGAAGTCTCATTTCACAGCTGTTTATGCAGCCGACACCAGCGACCTACGGTAGACTGAGGAGCAGCCCATGACTTGAGACACAGCTGCAGTATTACAGTCGTTCATATAAACYGTTTTAGAAACATTTGCATCAGTTCTGTCAGTTTTGCAGGTTTTGTTAYGCAATTATTCAGCAAAAAATCCTTTATTATATTTCTATTGGAAGCACCAGAAGTGCTACAGTTAGCTGCTGCTGCTCTTTGTGCTTGCAAATAATATTTTTAATGCTGCAATTCCAAATCATGTGTGCAGCAGCAAACAGTTAAAACAAAGTTTTACCCCTGGATCTCATACAAGTTACCCTTTCTACACAACAGATTTTAGCTTAACGTGTGAACGGGACTGAGTTAGAGACAGTTTTGTGTATTTTAAAGCTTAGTGCACATCTAATGATTCTTTTCTGATAGTTTTGTTAAAACTGACATGTAAGAAACATGCAAGTTAGCTGGGAACAAAAACCATAAAAACCATCTTCATATTGTAGTTTTGCAAGAACTGTTTTTAAAGTTGAATTCATGTCTAATAAATGAAATCAATCAGTTTGACATGYTAGCATTTCAATAAAACACGATACGTTTTACTTCAAGCCTTCAAAATAAAATCCGAGCTGATTAAAACACCTCAGAGAGTCTGTGTGCAGCGCTACCTTTCCTCCGGCTCGTCTCTGACCTCGCAGCAGCTTCACATCCAGCAGCAGGCAYCCCAGCAGAAAGAACCAGCCGGCATGGTGCAGCATGACTGCAGGTCTGAGCTGCAGCTGTGCTCACACACACCTCTGCACGGGAGGCTGATCCAGCTGCCAGCAGAACCACCCACTCACCTGCTGCTTCCACACCCAGAACCTCACAGAACCACTCACATCAGAGTCTGTTCACCTCCGGGGAGAAACTGACTGAAACTGCTGTCATCACAAGTAAATACAGGAAAACACACGACTCGACTTTGTTTTAATTACATTACTGTAATCTATGAAGTGTACACTGTAAAGCACGGTGGTGGTATCATCATTTCATCCAATAATGAAAAGTGAGGACAGCCTTTACAAACTGATGACATCTGGACACAGCTGGGTGATGATTTGCAAACTAACGTTCAAACTTTGTTTTGTAAATATTCACTCATTTTGACTTCGATGCTGCAACACGTTGGCACATGTGGCTCTTTGAAAGTGTGACCAAACATAACAGAATATTTTTTATACTCAACAGAAATCAATTAGTATGCAAATATGTGATCATTACAATACTAATACAAAAAGTGAAACATGCTAGCCTGTTGTTTACTTAAATAATCCAACTTATTTCTCTCAAATCCATCAGAATTACCTTTAAAGAATTTGAAGACTACTGTACATATTAATAAGAATTAGAAAAAAAATATGCCTGATCAGTCCAGTTGTAGTAGTTTTTATGAAATTCTGTATAAATTWTATACTGTATTTTTCTTGTTTACGTGACTACGGTCTTTTTGTTTGTCCTGATGTGTAAAAATAATAATAAATAATAAAATTCACAATATATGTTTTAGTTTTAYAATGCCACCTCCACTGGCCGTAAAGAGTCCCGAAAAGCAACATATGATGCACTCAAGCCACGTCTTTTTCCAGGGACGTCTGTTGATTTCTGCAAGACAATGAAGCTACATTCTGCAGGTGTTCCAACTGGTTACACTGGACTCCACACCTGTCTCCTATTGGAAATGTGTGGAGCGTTATGAAGAGCCCCGGACTGTTGAGCAACTGAAGTTGAAAGAATTTGAGCTACAAAGCTTCAACAATCAGTGTCCTCATTTCAAGAATTTTGGTCACCCGTAGCTGCACCAATCAGTTATATACAGCGGGTGAAATAAGTATTGAACACGTCACCATTTTTCTCAGTAAATATATTACTAGAGGCGCTAATGACATGAAATTCTCACCAGATGTCGGTAACAACCCAAGTGATCCATACATACAAAGAAATCAAACCATAAATGTCCAGAAATGAAGTTATTTGTAATAATGTGGAATGGCACAGGGAAAAAGTATTGAACACACTTACTGAAATTTATCTAATACTTTGTACAAAAGCCTTTGTTGTCAATGACAGCTTCAAGACGCCTCCTGTATGGAGAAACTAGTGGCATGCATTGCTCAGGTGTGATTTTGGCCCATTCTTCCACACAAACAGTCTTCAAATCTTGAAGGTTTCGTGGACCTCTTCTATGAACTCTGATCTTTAGTTCTTTCCATAGATTTTCTGTTGGATTCAGGTCAGGTGATTGGCTGGGCCATTCCAGCAGCTTTAGTTTCTTTCTCTGAAACCAACTGAGAGTTTCCTTGGCTTTGTGTTTGGGCTCATTGTCTTGCTGAAATGTCCAGCCACGTTTCATCTTCATCATCCTGGTAGATGGAAGCAGATTTTTATCAAGAATGTCTCTGTACATTTTTCCACTCATCCTTTCTTCAATTATTTGAAGTTTGCCAGTACCATATGCTGAAAAACAGCCCCACACCATGATGTTCCCACCTCCAAACTTCACTGTTGGTATGGTGTTTTTGGGCTGATGTGCAGTGCCATTTGACCTCCAAACATGATGTGTATTCTGGCATCCAAACAGTTCAATGTTGGTCTCATCTGACCAGACTATATTCTCCCAGTATTACACAGGCTTGTTTAAATGTTGTGCAGCAAACTTTAAAGGAGCTTCAACATGCTGTTTCTTCAGCAGTGGAGTCTTGCGTGGTGAGCGTGCATACAGGCCATGGTGGTTCAGTGCATTACTTATTGTTTTCTTTGAAACAAACGTACCTGCTAATTCCAGGTCTTTCTGAAGCTCTCCACAAGTGGTCCTTGGCTCTTGGACAACTCTTCTGATAATTCTTTTCACTCCTCTGTCAGAAATCTTGTGAGGAGCACCTGGTCGTGGTCGGTTTATGGTGAAATAATGTTCTTTCCACTTCTGAATTATGGCCCCAACAGTGCTCACTGGAACCTTCAGAAGTTTAGACATTCTTCTGTAACCGATGCCATCATTATGCTTTGCAACAATAAGGTTGTGAAGGTCTTGAGAGAGCTCTTTACTTTTACCCATCAYCAGATGGTTCTTGTGTGATACCTGGCCATCATTTGGGACTGAACCAGCTGATATTAACTTGCACTGACAAGGGGCAGGCTTGCTTTCTAATTACTGAGAGAGTTCAGCTGGTGTCTTGGCTTTCCATGCCTTTATACACCTCCCTTTCTTCATGTGTTCAATACTTTTTCCCTGTGCCATTCCACGTTATTACAAATAACTTCATTTCTGGACATTTATGGTTTGATTTCTTTGTATGTATGGATCACTTGGGTTGTTACCRACATCTGGTGAAAATTTCATGTCATTAGCACCTCTAGTAATATATTTACTGAGAAAAATGTTGATGTGTTCAATACTTATTTTACCCGCTGTAGATGAGTCTGACCTGCACTGCACCAAGCAATGGTTTTATGATAGACCCCATATTTGAGGAGGGGGCTTCATCTAAAAGGGGGTGTCTGGACATACAAAATAACTTATAACTCAAAAACTATTCAACATAGAAGCTTCAGATATGTTTTGTTGTTTAGTTCTGATGAAGGGCTATCAATCGGACCCACCAATGAGGAATCTGAAAATGTACTTGGGTCGTTGACCACATTTGACTTATTTCGATGTGATGGGTCACATATATGCTAYAGCTATGGAGGTATCTAGTTTGTTTTACACAGCGTCCTAACTTCATTGGAATTTGGGTGTTACATCTATAAATTATATATCTGTTAGCCCACCTTACATATATCACCACCGGTTGTTACAACAGTCCAACCTAAAAGGTAATAAATTAAAGCATTAATCACTTTTTGAGGTCTTTAGTGGGCAGGTATGACATCAGGTTTTGACTGATCGAAGCCAGAGGGCCATTCAGACTGATAAAAACATTTGATCTGGTCTTTAACATACACCATCTCAGGCTCATCTGTGAATACTTTACATCCTGAAGGGTCCAAATTGTTTACCAGCGTTCTGCAAAGCAGCTGAGAGCGAACATCTGCTCGTCCCGACCGGAGCCACGGAGGCTCAGAGGCCAGGGGGATGTGAGGGAATCCCCACTGTTCTCCACACATGGGTGGGACTTTACTACAACAAGAGCTTGAACTCTGGGAGAGGAATAAATAAATAAATAAATAAATAAATAATCCCTGTGAGGGATAAAAAGGAGCGAAAGACTCAGCGCTGAGTGTTTCAGTGAAACGACCACAGCTGAGGGGGAAGAATGTTCACCGCAGATCCTCTGAGGTCTGCTTGATTTACGGCGGGTCGTCGATGAGGAGGAGCCACAGGAAACATTACCTCATCCTGTCTGGGACCAACAAAAGGACAGGTTGTCGAACATCAACACATAAACAACACGGGGAGGTTGATTCGGACTAAACGTTCATTTTAAACAACTTCCAGACACATCCTCCACTCTTAGCTGCGTAATCGCTTCCAGAGCTCYGAGCCGCCTGAACCGAAGACGTAACCTTCAGTTTTACCAGCTGGATCTGCAGATCCTGGGTTTTCTGCTGATGAAGCAGTTTTACGGGCTGATGCTGATTTCTCCTCGCAGCGCAGAAAGCTGGCTGTAAATTACAGTTTTTGTGGAGGGAAATGATGGGTGTGAGCGCCTCAGCACGGCTTTGTGACAAGATAAGAAGAAGCAGAGCGAGACGTCTTCTGTTCCTCCTCCTGCAGCCTCACTCAGCGCCTCGACCCCGTGACTTCAGGGCCTCGCTGCTCGTCTTTAATTATTTCATACTGGAAATCATCATCGGGTAGATGAAACCCCACCCGGTTCTTCAACAGAACAAAGCTCTTTTATTCAGCAGAGTCTCTAATTAAAGACTATTTTGTTCTTTCTTCAGTCTTTAAAGAATAAAAACGCTGCAGAAGCCACCCAGTCACTGGGGCCGTTTCATTATTCTGATCTTCTAAACTCTGGTTCTGTGAATAAATATGAACAGTTTTATTCTATGGCAGGTCGTTTTACATAAAACCTGTAATTACATYCTAGATATCTAAAGTTTTCACCTGAAACAACTATATTTTAACTGTCCTGAATGGTAATTTAAGACATCCGTATTTACACTTCTTCATTTGAAGAGTCAAACATCTGTAACTACGATTCAAGATATCTCAAAAAAGAGACAAATTCTAATTTATTAGAAATAAATAATACCATGTAATATTTTATGGAAATGAGATATGAACGTTTAGGGTTTTTTGTAAATTTGAAGATTGTTCAAGCTAAAGTTTGTCATTTGTTTGAAGTTTTTTTTTTTTTAAATAAAGGGCAGATATAAGATTTTTCTTCACTTTGCACCTTTTTTATTCATAACTTGACGTATTTTTTATTTTAATTATTGTATCCATTTTTCTAAATGAGTGCAATAAATGAGAAATAAAAAATGAGTCAAAAAAATAAAATTTTAGATATCTGAAATAAGAAACTGTGCACAAGTTCCCCCTGCTGCCACTTAGCTGCCCAAACAAATGCCTGCAGAATATTGCGTGGCTGCCATGACCGACAATAAATTATTTATTTAATTCGGGTCGAGCTGCAGATAAAAATGGTTAAAAACACCAGAATTTGAGTTGAACCGACCTGACCTGCAGAACAGGGCTGGTGGCTCAGTGAGGCTAAAAGGTTTTGGAAACTTCCCGTCAAAATGCTGCGTAAATCTGACATTTTGACTGAACAGAATAATGATTCAAAATTTTAGTAAAATCATTCTGACTAGTCAAAATGTTTATTTAAAAAGGTATCTTAAATAGAAAAACCATCTAGATGAAAATATTTAAGATATCTCTATTCATTTGGCAACATTTCAAATTACATTTCTAGATACTTTAATTTTGATATTATTATTATTGATATATTTTAATATTTGCTTTCAAGATATTTGATATTAATTTTGTWCTAGTCTAATCACATATGTGATATTTAAAAATACCTTTAAGATATATTTAATTGGAATTATGACCAGTCAGAACAAAATGAGAAATATTTTGAAAGCAATAATGACTCAGCAAACCTAACTTAGAGTAAATAACTGTATTTTACCCAGTCAAAATGTAATTAGAGATAAATAACTAATATGTATAGTCATTAACCAGTTTAATATATCTGGAATGTATGTGTGGTGAAGCTGACTTTATGTTAAAATGGCCTGCCATAATAATCCATAGCACCAACCTAACACCTGGTTCACATTGATTTTTATCAGATTATTTAAATATTTAACAAAATATCAACCAGACAACAGCACAGTCTGCTATCTGAGTGACTGTTAAAGATTATGACAGTAATATACGGCTGTGATAAAGTGTTTTGGATTATGTTTAAATAAAAAGCAGTCAGAGCCAACAGGAAGTAGACAAAGAGAAACAACCAAAGAGCTCAGATTAATGAAGTGAAAAACAGAACCAGATGAACGGAGATAAAAGAAAAAAAGATGCAGATTTTTTCTTTTTTCCTTTCAGCTCGTTCCTGAGAAACAGCAGGAGACGTTTACATCAGCAGGAAGGAATTCAGACGCCATGTTGGTGAAGAAACCTCGCGCCGTTCTGGACTGGCACGACACGGTCCTGGCTGATGGTCCAGACCGGTCTCTACCAACACAGAACCAAACCAGCTTCAGCTTGTCTTTTGTTTCAARGCATTCCCTCCCTGCTTCAAACATCCAGTGAAACCAGACAAATTTAAAATGTCTACATTAGGTTTGGTCTGAGATTTCACTGCAGTTTTCCGCTTCATATCTCAAGAAAACAAATCCTTTTAGAAATATCTGTCCTCAAACTCTGAGTGGTCCATCTCTGAGACTTTAAAACAAAAGCAACCGTGATGCTTTAAACTGGGAAATACCAACAATTCAATATTTAGTCATATTTATTGTTCTTTTGACAACAAGAAACCTTCAACTTGTCTAAAATACAGAAAAAACAAACAATAAAAGTTTTAATTAGCAAAGATGTTTGTCTAAAAACTGTCATTTGACAGATTAAATAAAAACAAAAACATTAAATTGTTTTTGCTCCATAACTTACTAAAAGTCCTGCCATTCCTTCTGCTGAAATAACTGTTAAAGTACACATTTCAATGTTTTTGAACTGAAGCAAGTAATACTTTGATGCAGTGTTTCTTATTGAAGTTTAGCACTTTGCTAATAGTTTTTGCAAATTATTTGTTCATTGTTGCTAGTTATAAGCTACATTCCTGCTAATTTTGGCTTGTTTGAGTTGTAGCTATCTAAAATTTTAGCTAGCATTTTGTTCCCTTTTGGCTAGTTTTAGCCAACATGTTGCTATCTAGATAGATACGTTATTGATCCCCTTGGGAAAATTTAAGAATTCTCTGCTTTTCACCCATCGCATGTGAGCACTGAGCTTTTGCTAGTTTTAGCTTCTAGCTAATTCTTTGCTACATTAATATAGTGTTTCTTATTTAAGGCTACATTTTGCCAGTCTTAGTTGTTAAAAATTTAGCTAGCATTTTGTTTCTTTTTGCTAGTTTTAGTTAGAAAATTGTTTTAGTTGGCTTGTTTGAGTTGAAGCCAGCTACAATTGCTAATATTGCTACTTTTTGCTAGTTTTACTTTTAGCTTACATTTCATGACTTTTTGCTAGTTTTAGCCTATTGCTAATATGTGGCTAGTTTTAGATGATGTAGCTTGTTTTTCCTTTTTGGCTAGTTTTATTTATCATTTTGCATATTATTATTTTTTTGCTTGTGTAAATTTTAGCTTGCATTAAGGTACATTACCCTTCAGCTCATTTTTAGCCTTTTATTCAGGTTTCAAGTCGTTCAGCTGCTTCATTTCAACAGAAAATGTTCTTTCTGTAGTTTTATTTCCAGAGCGGTCAGCTGCCCACACTCAGCCAGTGAAACCAGTCAAATGTGCTTCCTTAAAGGGATTATTTTAGCCACTGAAACCATTTTGTGACCCACTTACAGCAGAAAAGTTCCTCCAGGTCATCTGAAAACAGAGAGATTTAGCGTGGAAACAAAAAGGCGACACGATTTTAAAAATCAAACCCAAAGAGAGCTCAAAGCCGCTGTGCTGAACGACCACACGCTGAACTCAGCCGAGCGGAGCGCTTTTTAAATCCCTCTCTAATGCTTCTAYGACAGCGTGGAACGGGTGGGATGAAGCGCAGGAGTCAGAGTGTCTGCCCTGAGGGCGTCGGAAACACCTGGATCCACCTGAAGCACGTCCTGATTACATGCCGGAGCTTTTCTCTGAGCATTCGGAGCCATCATCAGTCACCATACGAGTGTTTTCATTTTACCTCCAGGGCGCCGTCGGTTCGTGGGGAGCGAGCCRGTTTGGGAGCAGCGCAGCGGGGCGGGTGGTGGCTGCAGTGCTGCTGTGCGCCGTCGGGGTCACCTAACAGGAAGAYCAGCTGCCGAAGACCACCCTGGAGACACAGGAGATGGTAAAACGATCCATTTAATTAGGATAAATCTCTGGAAAACTTGGATTCCATTTGCTTATCACACACCACCAGTATGTGTGGATTTGTGTGTATTGTTAGTAAAATATCTCATGAACCAGTAGACGCATGTGTGTGAAACTCTGGATCTATAACTAACTGACTGCCAGAGTCCATCACTGACCCCCATCAGGGTCCACGCCCCATCTTTGAGAAGTTAAAAACACACAAATAATTATTTTTTTGTGTAAACTCTATAAAACTGTTCAGATTATGTTTTCAATATTTTTCACTATACGGATTATTTTTTCTGCCTTTTCAGCTTCTCTTTAGCCGTTTTTTGCTAAATTGAGCGTCATTTAGCTAAATTCATGTTTTGGTGGTCTTTTCAGCTTTTTTCACTTAATTCAGCATATATCTGTTCCTATAGTTTCTTTCTGCTAATTTCAGCTTTTTCAGCTAAACTAATCTTTGTGATAATTTCAGCTTTTTCAGCTTAATTCAGCAAATGCGTGCTCCTTCTGTTTCATCTGCTAATTTCAGCTTTTTCGGCTACTTTTCAGCTAAATTCACTTTGTGATCATTTCACCTTCTTACTGCTCAATTCAGCAAACATACTCTTTAAATGATGACCTCTAACGTCATATCATGTTAATTTTTTTGCGCGTTTTACTTTCTTTTGTCTAAATTTCACCTGTTACTTTTATTTTGTTCATAAGTTTCTGTTTTACGCTGCGTTGTTGCAAATATTTACTATTTCCTGCTAACTTTAGCCACATTTCTGCTCTGTTCAGCTTCTTTTGACACATCTTTGCTATTTTTCTCCTGGTTTTTCACTTTTGTTTTSTCTTTCTTTCAGTGAGTCAGCTGTTAAAATTTAACTCACACAAACAGTTTAGCTATCAAACCTGTGCAGCAGCTTTCAGCAACAATCTTTGAGCATTAAGCACAGAAAATGCAGATCCTCTTGTTTATTTTGTTTTTATGTAAACAAAGATTCAAGTGAATCAACATATTTCTTATTCAGATTCTGGTTGGTTCTGTAAAGCAAAGTGAACCAAACTTTGCACATGTGGCCTCTTACAGTCTTCAACATCCATCTGGTCCTAAAATATGTATCATTAAGCCCAATTTATAAGAGTTCTTTATGAAAAAAAAATGGTTTAAATCCAAACTGTGCCATTCAGGCGTCTCATTATAAAGTGGGCTCATGTTGCTAACACAGTAAAGTTAATGAGTTCAGCTTTTTAACTGTTTCAAAAGAAATGAGAAGTGACAGGGTGTGAGATTTATGGAGCAGACTCTCAGGGCGGAGATGCTTTCTTTTTATGATTAGTGGGAAAAATGACAAAAGAAAAAGGAAAACGKGTTGCAGAGCCACTCACTTCAAAAGGAGTTTCAAAGCTGTCAGTGGTGCCGCCGACCACGAGCAGCCCGTCGGCGCCGACCTCCATCCTGGGGTTGACCCAGTCCACGCTCTCCAGCAGAGCGCAGTCCACGTAGAGCGCCAGGCGGGTGGAGGAGACGCTGAAGGCCAGGCGGTGCCACGCTCCGTCACACAGGCCGGCCACCGGGAACCTGCAGAACGCATCACAATGTCAGCTTTTTGTTTCAGTTTTAACGTTCTGCAAGGAAAATCTTCTCATTTTTGTTTGTAGAAAACATGATGTGAAACTCAGAGGAGAGTTTAAACTAAGAGAGTTCAGAAAAAACACAAAAATGCAAACAAATGTAGAACTTCAGAGGTGGACATCTGAACATAAACTAACCAGAGGCAAGCTGCTAAAAGACAAATGAGCTGAAATAATCTGTCTGTTAGCAAAATATCCCACAAACCACAGGACAGATTCTCATACATCCAAACCCTTTTGGATATAACCTGCATACTGACCTTCAGTAAAATTAAACACAAAGTTAGTGTTACTCTCACATAATACATCAGGCAGCGGGGCTGAGAGCAGGTACAGTCCAGTGAGACGCTATGAGACAAAATAAATTTGAAGTAGTTCGCCAAAACAACATGTGTAAATAGATGGAAATAAGATGGAAAATTTGTGTAATCGATACACTACGTTTACGTCATTGGTGTTGAAAAATAACTTGCCTATGTCGACACGACACAGACATTTTTATTCATTTATAAAATTTATAAATTTCTTAAAAAAAAACCAAATTCTATATACAATAAAAATCATAAATAATATATTAACATAAAATATTGAGAATGTTTCAAAGACATTTTCAGTTCCCACAGTTCCTGAATGCTACAGATGGGAATGTTTTGTTCAGCTGCTGCCTTGAGCTGTCAATCATGATGCCACACCCCCTGTTATCTGAGGCCACGCCCCCACACCAAACAGGTCCAGAAGTTTGAGACTAAAAAAAACAAATTAAAAATCTAAAACTAAAGGAAAACCCCAGAATCTGACTCGGTTTCAAAAATTGTTATTTTTTTAACAAACTTTATGGCCCCAATTTAGCTCCGTATGTTTTGCAACAAATTCGAGACAACTGCAAACACTCTGGGATTCATTCGAGAGAAAAATTGTCTTGCAAATTTTTCGAACATTTTCAAAACTAAAAGCAAAAAGCAGAAAGCCTCTAAAACTCATAATAAATTGAGAAATCCTAGACAAKGTTTGGAGACTGAATTACGTTTGCCAGCTAGTTCCTAACTGTACGGAAGATGATCAGTGCCACAGAGAGACAAAAAATATAAACAAAAATTCTGAATTCTGAGAAAAAATAAAAAATAACTATTCTGAGATTGAAGAATTTAATGTCAGAATTTATTTATTAATTTTTAATTTTTTTTATTGTTTTTGTGACCCTAATCCTCCTCCGTATAACAGTCCCAGTTTTCAGCCATGATTTTAGTTTCTCAGATATTCTATTTGTGAAGTGATACCAACTTGCAGAAATGACCGTAGCTAGAAAAAGGGGCGCCACCTAAAATAAATTACCATAAATGTTAAAAACACGAGCAGRTTTATTTAATCTGGATCCAGATTGGACCTGACCCAGGTCTAAGTCTAGACTACGGACCCCAGTTTGAACACCCAAGATTTTCCATGAAGTTTAAATCTTAAAACTTTTCCTAACTTGAGCTGAAGCTCAGGTGCAGGACTCAAATATCACAGATTTATATCGACAATAGAAGAAATTACAGATTTTATAATGAAGTAGTTAATCTGGAGTCTGAATCCAGCCAAACATGAGAAGCTGAAAGCATCAACATGCTCCTACACCTTCAGATATAAAACCTACAGAACAGYGTCGGGTGCTGTCGATGTTTTCCAGCTCGTTTCTGTTTGATGCCTGTCGTTGATGAATGACTGAAGGAGAAACCAGCCAAGAAAYGTCAAATGAATCATTCTGTCAGGAGACGGCGAGATGGAGACACTTTCTGCTCTGTGGGGCTTTTYCATCAAAACACGCGTCTGAACGCAGCTTCAGCGTGAAACAGGATCTTGCCTGAGTTTGATCTGAGGCGGACGTTGTAAACAAACATCTGGATTTTATGGAAACGGGTGTTTTTGTTTGGGGGCGACTGCTTTAATCAATCTGGAATGATTTGAATCAATTAATCACAAACATTGTTAGTTCTTGTGTACTTAATTAGTTTGAGTTTTATAGAACTGTCTTGTAAAAAAATGAGGTTTTGTGCCTWCTTGAAAAATAAACTAAAATAAAAATCACTTTTTATGCATTTGAATATTAAAAGGGGATCCAGTGGACTCACTCGTAGTGCCTCTGCTGYGTCCCGATGAAAATGACAGCCCGGCCGCTGATCCGGAGCTGCAGCATGGTGCGGCCGTCTGGGCACAGCACGGTGAAGACGCTGCGTTCCTCGCTCTGGAAACTSCGGAGCTGCACCAACAAACTGAACTCATCTGTTAAACTAAACACAGACGGTAGCGGGTCAAACGGACCTGTTAAGCCAACACTTAGAGAAGCTAACGGTAACAGGTACCTGTCACTGAAGAGCTGCTGGAGAGGGAGGGACAAGGTGGAGTACTGTCCCACCTGGACCACGGGACACTTCCTGTCCTCCACGCTCAGGGAGGAGTTCCTGCTGTTGGACGCCTGAAGAGAAAGCTCCTGCAGAACGTTCACCTCCTCTGTGGGAAAACAAACAAACAAACATCAAGTTCTTTCTTCTGATTACTGAGCTTTATTATCCTGCTGAGAAACAAAACTCCAGCAGATCTGAGAAATGTTTATTTAAAACTGAAATAAAATAGTGTGCTCCTGCTTCGAGTCATTTATTCTGTACTTTGACATTCAGAGAACAGGACAGGAATCCCATCACACCACCACACACAGACCTTCATAATGCTGGTTTTAGCTTWCGTCAAACTGAAGGCCCACAGGCCAAATGTGGCCCAACACTGTATTTTATTTGGCCAGTGAGAGCTTCAAAGATGTATTAATATTGTAATATAAACCACCTTAAAACCAGCAGTGACCATAAACTACATCTCCCATAATGAATGTTGATTATTTTACCAGTGAAACTTCTCCTCCTCCGTTCACAGTAACTAAGTACATTTACTTAGYTACAGTACTTAAAATTATTTTTGAGGATTTGTAATTTTCCTGAGTATTTTTAATCAAAACTGTTACTTTTATTTTATTACATTAAACACCTAAAAATACTTTTTATTCTTTAAAATTTAACACCTAGTTACTCGTTACAAAATTTAATCTGAACTCATGAGGAGTTGTTTATGCACTCTAAAAAATTAAGTGTTGGATTCACTCAACCAAGTCATGTCAACTGGTTCCACTAAATTTAGTAGAGTAAATATGAGGCAAAATATATATTTTCTTTAAAAGAAAATATGTATGTTGCCTCAATTTATAGAGTATAAAAGTACCTTCCCTGATTTTTGTGAACAGTTTTATGACTTTTACTTAAGTACATTTCTTATCTTCTACTTCTACCACTACTACTACGGGAATGTTCCACTTACAAGTTGTGTATTTAAACTGGAATGCCCATCCAGAGGGAGAGTTTGAAATGCAAGATGGCAGCTACTTACAACTAATTGTGTAAAATTCTTCCTTAAAAGTTTTACTTTTAATAGTATTTCTGTATAATTTATTTCACATCTAGTCAGTTGTACATGTATTACTTTTCATGTTAAAATGTTTCTATGCAGGAAATACCAGGTACAGCAGGTATTGTTTGCTAGCAGTGATCTGGAACGTCACATTTCCTATTTAGTCAAAGTGAAACAGGAAACACTGAAGTTAATTACAAATAGGGTTGGGCGATATTGGCAAAAAAAATTTTTAATCACGATTAATTGTGATATTTAGCCAATAACGATTAACTTGACGATTAATCCCAGGTTTAGGCGTCAACATTCTACAGAGTCCGCGGTAAATTTGTTGCTTGAAAACGTTAAACAATCACTTGACAAGGGGCAAATTACTGGTGAAGTTTTTCTTGATTTGAAAAAGGCCTTTGATACAGTGAATCATAGATTACTGATCTCAAGGCTTTCATCATTTAATTTCTCAGAAAGGTCATTGTCTTGGTTTAAATCATATATGGAAGATCGTGAACAATGTGTTGGCATTGATAACAGTAAATCTGGCTTCTGTAAAATTGTAACAGGGATCCCACAAGGAACCATCTTAGGTCCGGTCCTTTTTAGTTTGTATGTTAATAGCCTTCCAGAAATTTGTCCAGAAGTCAATTTGCAAATGTATGCTGATGACACCGTTGTTTATACNATCTGGAACGTCACATTTCCTATTTAGTCAAAGTGAAACAGGAAACACTGAAGTTAATTACAAATAGGGTTGGGCGATATTGGCAAAAAAAATTTAATCACGATTAATTGTGATATTTAGCCAATAACGATTAATTTGACGATTAATCCCCTGGAGTCCCTTATGTCCTGGTCACATGACCAATTTAGTGGGAAAGATTTGCTCTACGTAAAAATCTGTTCCAAATTATGTCAAAATTACAGACTTYAGGCTATTTATCWAATTTTAAATTGTGTTTATAGATAAATACAGAACTTTTTTTTTACTGTTCATCATATTTGAAGTGGAGAGGAGCACCGAGCGGTCAGTCCGCCTGGTGGCATTAAATAATTGTCAAGTGCCAAAAATAATTGATTGTTTTTCTGACRATTAATTGCACAGGATACGATTATGCCCAACCYTAATTATAACCTTCATGATCATGTGGCCCTCAGKGAAAACCAGCTAACTAYAGYTGGATTCTCCTGGTCCTCTCCAGTTCCAAGAAGCCGCTAGGTGCTAGCACGAGACCTCAGTGGGTGTTAAACTGCGAGAAAGGCCTGGCACATGACCAGTCACCACCACTCCCAGTGGCCTGCCTTCCACGTGGCGTTTGATGCCGTCCCTTGAATACCCCCGTTTGCTGATGCATGGGTTGGTCCTGGGTGCATGTTTTGATTGGCAAGGGGGATGGACACAATCCTGATCGTAAAGTTACAGATCTTTCTGGCCAATTTACTCCACTTCATTTAACACTGTTCTCCTTAAAGACCTGCTGCAGATCTGAGATGATTCCTTGTTTTATTCTTTTACAATATTGTGAGGTTAAGTAAGGAATCTMTCTGCACACAAAGTTGTTGTTTTGTTTGTTTATTATAATTATAACAAAAAAAACAACAAGAAGAAGCGATTAGCTGCAATTTTCTGGATATTATTTCAACACGTTTCACTTGGTGTTTTATTTCCCACAGTTTGGTCCTGGATCCAGATTATGGGAAACACCAGAACAAAAGAACCCACGCGGGAAACATCTGCAGCAACCCAAACCCTCGCTCTGCCGGCACTTAAAAAACCCACAACAAAGTGCTGTGAACACACCACTCACTAAAACCCACACAATGACTCTGACTGCTGCTTTTTGAACGTGGAGAAAAGCTTCCAAACATTCCTCCTGCCCACGTCTCCATTTGGTTTTACCCCCGACCCGCTGGCTCATTTCCTGTCACTGGATATAAATTATGGAAGAGTCTTTTATTTTTACCCCAGCAGAGCAGGTAAAGTGCCGTTCATCATTTCATGCCCACAGGTGGTTTCCTTCATTACTCAGCACTTTAGCTGCTCTTCATCACATCTGGAGAAAGTGAGTCACCGTTTAAAAAAAAAAAGGAATAAAGAAACGTTGGTATTGTTTCACGCTGACTGGGACCAACGATGTAAGATTAATGAGGCTGATTGGTGCGTTCCAGAAACATGGAAAACTAAAATAATTAAATCAATTTAAACTCTTTTGTCAGGTCTTACAGATTCTAATGTAAACACTGACTTAAACCCTCTGGGATTTACCCAAAAACATGTTTCATTCCGCCTCTGGACCGACGCCAAACGTGTACAATCATCCAAGAAGATTTAACTATTTTTTTCTTAAATTTATGTTTATAAACAAACCTGCGATCATCTTTAGAGACTCATTCACTCATCCTGTCAGAGACTGAGCCAGAAAAATTACAGATGCCAGGAAACTCGCCACAGAGAGGTGGTGGTGCTAAAACACAATGTAGAGTTTGGATTTTCAGATGTTTGGGTTCTGAGTTTTGTTTACTGGAGGCGTCACAAACTTCTGCCCTGATCGACCAGCCAAAACCTGATCAGTCCGTGTGAACAGGAGGATGTGACGTCATTAACTAATACAAACATTAAATCACACCAGAACTCATTTTGTGTAAAGCTGCTGATATAAGAACCAATTGTGCAGCATTTTGTCTCYTGGAGGATTCTCTCAGCCCCTCACAGATCCATTGCTCTGACGGTTCGTGTGTGGGATCCTGAAGGAGATTGCAGAGTCATGGAAATGTGTCACCAGTGACACTTTAACCCTTAAATACATTTTCTTGTGTATTCTCCATCTCCATCTTCTTCCACTTATCCATAGTCGGGTCGCAGAGGCAACAGGTCCAGGAGTGAAACCCAGACCTCCCTCTCTCCAGCGACATTTTCCAGCTCATCCTGGGGGATCCCGAGGTGATCCCAGGCCAGAGGATACATAATCCCTCCAGCGAGTCTTCTCTAGGTTCTCCTCCCAGTGGGACGTGCTCGGAACACCTCCAAGGGGAGGTGTCCAGGAGGCATCCTGATCAGATGCCCGAGCCACCTCAACTGACTCCTTTCGATGTGGAGGAGCAGCGGCTCTACTCCGAGCTMCTCCCGGATGACGGAGCTTCTCCCCCATCTCTAAGGCTGAGCCCGGCCACCCTACGAAGGAAGCTCATTTCGGGTGCTTGTATTTGGGATCTCGTTCTTT
>NW_013952843.1:58978-61174 GCF_001266775.1 Austrofundulus limnaeus | reverse complement strand
GTGGACAACCCTGACCATCCTCTTCATCAGACTGTCATAGAAAGACAAAGTGTCTTCAGTCGGAGGTTTCTTCAACTTCGCTGTAATACAGACCACTACAGAAGATCTTTCCTGCCCACAGTCATCAGCATCTACAATAAGTTTTTAGTTAAATGAGTTACAACAACACCTCATTTCCCTCTGGGACCAATAAAGTATTTTTGAATTGAATTGAACTGAATATCCCTGCTATTAAACTACAAACATGGCTGAACTGAGTGGAGTTCCCCTTTATGAATTAATTCAAATAATATAATCCCTTTAATGTGATTTTTCAAAAGGTAGCTCTATACTTTAAAGTCATTCAGGTTCTTTTAATGTCTGTTGAAGTTGCTGCTTAATGTTTGAGTCTTCTGTGTTAGAAATGATCCCAGGTCTGAGGGGAACTAAACGCTCCGAACCGCCCGGCAGGACGTCTGACTTCCAAACATCACGAGCTCCAGGTGAGGTTCAGCTCAGACAGGTGAAAACAACCCTGATGGTTCAGAGCAGCAGCCATAAAGAATGCACATCACCTGCAGCTTTTCTGGTTTTGTAATGTCTACTTTTTTAAATCTCGACTCTCCTTGAAGTTAAATATCTTTCTGATTTAAAACAAACAGATAAAACGGATAAAAACCTGAGTTTGTCCTTTACCCAGACCAGCCTGGAGACATGAACAGTTCTTGGCGTCTGACAGGATTTCTTTCAGTCTGTTAGAAAGGAATGGACGGGTTTGCACTTGCTTCACAGGATTACAATGAAAACAGCAACAAATAGGAGAGAAAGAGGCTTTTGATTCTGCTTTCCATGTTGTTGATTTACAACGAAGAAATCTGCTCGTTTAAACTCGCTTCAGACTGCAATATATGCAAATGTTCTTGTTTTATCTAATTAAMAGTCTTTATTACATAATCTTAACAATAATCTGGATTAAGCCCAATCAGTGGGCCTTGTTAAACTCTGTCAAGTAAAAGCTTCACACAATAAACATGGTTTGGACTTAATTTAAGAAGAAGCTTCATTTTTCATCTTGTTACGAGGGAGGAGACCAAACCAGGCCCACATTGGGATTAAAATGAATTATAACGCTGTGAATCCCTGCACTGGATGTTTATGAGCACATGTTCGGCATCAAGACGCCGCAAAAATCAGGAAAAAAATAAGACGTTATGTCAGAGTCGTGTCTGCCAGCTTCTGATTAAGTTTAGTCGTCTGTTGAGAGACTCGTGTCCCACAGGAGCTGCAGGGGTCTGGTGTCAGCCTCAACCACTGGGATTAGTCCTCAACTTGGATTAGATTACCCAAACAGTCCAACAACTGGACCAGGAGTGGATTAAAGATCTTAAAACCAGAGGCAGGTTGAACAAGTCGAAGACAGAGAGGAAACAACTTTAACTGAGCAACACCTCAGTTAAAGTTACCAAGATAGAAAGTTAGAAGAAAGTTACCAAGTACCAAGATGCTGCTGATAATATGTGTGGACTGTTTTASAAAGAACAACAGATTAATTGTTGGATTATGGTTCCTTTTATCCAGAGCATGAACTGAGCTGGTATTAAATCCATTTTTGTGTGAAATCAAGCTTGTTTAAAGAACTTACAAAACAGAAAACGGGCATGTTTAGAACATGACAGCTCAGGAAATGTGTTTTATACAGGGAGTATTTGGGGTTAGTGATGGTGTTAAAACTAGAGGGGCAACAATAAATCTGCGTCCTTAATTTCCTTAATTTTAGGAGATTAGCCAATCCTTAAATAAGGTTGATGGAAGAGATCAGTTTCTCACCTCCATCCACGAAGGTCTGAAAGTGGCCAAAATCCAAATGGGCAGGTCAGACTAGTTAAAGATCAGTGATTGGCCAGAAAACTGCACTCGGGGTTCGAGTTGACCCAAACGTTGCTGCTTTAAGCTCATCTGTACGAGTAAATTACTGAGTTTATGGAAGCTACAGAAAATACATTTCAACTGAATCATGAACCGAAGGAAAGATTTTAATTTCCCTTTACTGGTCTGTGCTGGAAGGGGTTTTCAGGGACTACAGGGTACCAGGGTCACTCATACGGGTCTGCAACAATGCCACTGTTAGAACAAACTTGAGGTGGTGGTTGTTTTCATCATTAAAAATACTTTGCAGTGTGAGCTTGGGTCAACTTCCTTATTTTAAGAGTTTAATCA
>NW_013952843.1:53322-57268 GCF_001266775.1 Austrofundulus limnaeus | reverse complement strand
ACTTCCTGTCCAGCGTTCTCCTCACTTTGATTCTAAACCTGGTTTGATTGTCTCATTTGCTCTCCTGTGTTTGTATATGATTAGGAAAAACACCTGTCAGCCACAAAGCTCACTCCTGGGTTGGACTCGGCCAGCTCAGGGTCTAGTTTGGGAATCTCAGGGTCTCGGTTCTGTTGTATGCAGACGATGTGGTTCTGTTCGTGTCTTTGGGCCACGACCTCCAGCGTGTCTGGACTTGTTCCTTCAAGTCTGAGGTTGAGGTTCTCAACTGGGACAAGGTGGAACTTTTCCTCTGAGTTAATCTACTGATCCTCCTCCTCAGTTAAGAGCTTCATCTGAGGAGGACGCTTCTCTCTGTGGGGTTTTCAGGCATGTCCCACTTGAGAAGACCACCAGGCTGGTAATATCCTCTCAGGAGGAGCTGTTTATTTGAAATAATAACAACAACAACAAATAAAACTAGTCTTTAATTTTTACAAAATGAAAATTAAGATAACGATTATCAAACTTAGAACTTTGTGCACTAAAGAAATTAAATTAATARGCGCTCTCTTCTGATTTATTTTATTTTTTGAGACAAATGGACCGACCCTGAAGTTCTCTCCACATACATCATGTGGAAACACGTTTATTTATACATGCCCAAAACAACGTGGCGGTTATTTGATCATATTTACACACAGAAAGCCTTATATCCTAATTTTGGTTTGTGGATTAAAAAACAGAGAAAAGTTGGAGAGATCTGTGTCTAGCCGTGTTGATGGTCAGTAAGTCAGATCAGGAAATGACACTAATCTCAACACGGCAGAGAGAACGTCCGGGTCACAAAACATTTTTCTTAATTTGGTTTTAAACAAACAATATAAATAATAAAAAAATAAAGAAAGAAATGCCTGAATGTACACTCATCCTGGTTTCCCTCCTGGGCTTGTGCCTCCACAACCCGACCACAGTTAGTTAAAAAACAAAAAAAGGTCCAGAACTAAATTTAGAATCACCTGAACTTCATCTTAACTGAGGATGAAGCTGTTTTAAACAAATCGTTTCTAAWAGGAGGCCATGTCCACACAGAGCTGAGATCATCTTCTAAAAACACTGAAACCAAATCAACTCATCGACGCCCGTTTGTAATTTAGARCTCTGCAGGAAGTGGATGAACGTACCGGGAGCCGGGGGGGTCAAATCATCTGCAGGAATGAAAATGGTTCCAAGCTGCAGAGTCTGAACACAAAGATCTTCAGMTGTTTGACACGTGCTGATGGGAGAGAACCGATCTGTTCCTGGTTCTGGTTCTGGTTCTGGACGTGAGACACGTAAAGATGAAATACCTGCAGCAGCCCAACATTAACTTCTCATGTTTGTGACGCTGAGGGCAGAGGGCAGGGAGAGATGGTCTTCCTGAGGGGGCCGAGGCCCGTTAATCAGAGATTTTATCCCACAGTTTGACACTCGGACCCCCAAAGCATCGTGACCCCCCAGGTCTCTGAGGCAGGGGTCAACATCGGGAAAAGGATGACAGAGAAAAATCTGAACTTTATCTTCAGAACATCGAACGGCCGAAAGGTTGAAACATTCCTCAAGTCATGAAGGAGCTTAAAGAGCTGAACTTTAGCTGTTTTAAAGTCAGGCTCTGAATATTTCCTGCAAAAATACAGTGAGTGCTTAACGCAGAAAACTGTYTCCTGAAAATTACTTTAGTCTAATAAAAGTAGATAAAATTAGCAAAAATAAGCTAAAAAGTAGCAGAAACAAGTTGACATTAGCTGACAGATGGTGAAAGAAAATAAAAAATATAAAGAATAAAAGGAGTACCAAAAATTGCAATTTGTTATATAATAGCCAAAACAGCTGAAATTGAAAAAAAGCTAAAAATAAGTAGCTGAAAAGCAAAAACTATCAAAAAAGCAGAAAGAGCACATCTGCTGAATTAAACAGTAAGAAGCTATAATTGTCACAAAAGGTGAATTAAGCTGAAATTAACTGAAAATTGCTAAGAAGTAGCTAAAAAGGCAAAACAGAAGGAATTAMAAGAAAATGGCTTAAAGAAGCACAAAATGAATTAATTAATTAGCTGAAAGAAGCAGAACCCAGGTTAAATTAGAACATCTGAAAAAAGCAGAAAAAAACTATAATTAGCAAAAAGAAGCTAAAGGAAGGTGAAACTAGCACAAAGAAGCAGAAAGAGTATGTTTGCTGAATTAAGCAGTAAGAAGCTTAAACTGTCAACAAAAGCTGAATTTAGCTGAAATGATCAGAAAGCAGCTGAAAGAAGCTAAAAGATGCATGAAACAGTTGAAGGATTATGGCCGAAAACACACAAAAAAAGGTTTCTCACTGTAAAAGATTTGAACTGTCCCTTTAGGAGAACAGCACCTGCATGAGTCAGCTAAAAGAAAAACGAGAATAAAAATCACTCAGGGTGCAGAGAAAGAAACTTCTCAGGAAGTAAATGTAGCTTCAAAATGAAACAAGATATAAAAAAAAAAAAAAAACACAAGCCACTTGTCTGTGATGTCATCCTCATTAACACAAATATTAAAGCCCGGTTTCATCCATGTTCTGACCTCCTKCCTACCTGTGGTTCCAGGAACCACACAGCCAGAACAGGAATGTCTCGGTTCAAACCGTGAACACATGTCTCGCATTCCAGCCACTCAAAAATAAGGCTGCAAAGGCCAGGAGGGGCAGAGCAGCCTGTAAATTAGCAGTTTACAGAGATGAAGCAAGTGGAGAGGGGGCTTTATCGGGTCAGGAAACCATCTTCCTGGAGGTGGGTCGATACCAGATCCTCCACGAGGAGATCATCACAGGAGGAGGTGAGAGAAAGTCAGACAGGTTAGTTTGTCTAAACCAGTGGTGGGCACCAGTCTGCTAAGGCGCAAATCCGCTAAATGCGGACCTAAATATTTCATTTGCGCTTTAGCGGTCTTACTAATTTTTATAATTCATTAGCAGATTTGTACTTTCTATAATTAAAATGCAGTACSGCTAATAACTAATTATCTACCAGTCATTCTGTTGAACAGCAGAAGGTATGACTGTCAATGAATCACAACATGTGATCTATCCAACAGCACCCCTCCCAGATAAACACTCTTATTGTGAAGGTATACATCCTGCTGACTGTTGCTTTGGGTCACGGTTCTGATTTCCCAAAATGCTTTGTGGCTGCTTACGTAGCAGGAAGGCAATAGCAAAAACAGTTAACGTTTGTAATCCATACTAAAATTTTGTATGTTTTGATTTATTTTACTTTACAAGCGGAGCTCCTTTTTTTATAAATTAAGTTTAAATGCTGGAGCTCAATACTTGACGTAATTGGTCAAAGCAGCGGGGTTACAGACTCAGAAATTAAACAGAACATATCTCGTGGTCGCGGCACCACTGAGCTTTGAAAGCCCTTTTGAAGTGAGCGGCTCTGCAACCCGTTTTCCTTTTCTTTTGTCATTTTTCCCACTAATCAAAAGAAAAGCATCTTGCATCTTGAAACTGCATCTTGCAAAATCTGCAAACTGAATGTTTCTCATGGTGGGAACAGCAGGGCTCGCTTTAATACTACCAACCTTGTCACTTGGAAAGAAATAAAGAAATAAAGCTATCAGATCGGTATCGGATCGGTATCAGAAAGACTAGTTATTAAAAGAATCTGTTTGTATCGGGAGCAAGGCCGGATTAACCATATGGGCAATTGGGCAGTTGCCCAGGGGCCCACGGTCTCCAAAGGGCCCTGGGCAGTGAAGGCACGGACATAACAGATGCGGGATATGCGTGGACATATCTCCCCGCACTTCCTGCATCTGCGCTCTCTGTCCCCGCACTTTTCTCAGCCGTAACAGTTGTTTTATCCATTATTAACATGTGGTAATGCTTTTTTCTGAGCCGTCTTTGAACGCACCATAAGCGTGCGCGTGCGTGCTGCTCCTGCAGATGAGATGACGATAGGAGC
>NW_013952843.1:48659-50354 GCF_001266775.1 Austrofundulus limnaeus | reverse complement strand
TGGTAATCCTGGGGTCGTGATGATGGGGCCCTTGAATATTGTTGCCCAGGGTACAGCGAAGTGTTAATCCGGCCCTGATCGGGAGCCAAAAAATCTGGATCAGTACATCCCTAGTTCTGCACAAGATCATGAAATCTCATATTGTGAACATCTCTCAGCTACAAAAACACCAAACTTTAGCTCAGTATCTGTATAACTGGCTTTATTTTAACCATTTTTGTGTTTTATGAAGTTGTTTAGCTGTGGCATGAGGAAGCAGAGAGCAGATGTTTTCCATGGTTTTCTCATGACGACATGTCTATCACAAAATAACAATAAGAATTTTCTGGAAATAATGAATTAATTTCCCAATGGTTTTCTCGAGATACCGATACCGAGTATCTGATCAGGACATCCCCATGCAGAACTGTTRCTTTAAGGTTTGACTGAAACAACTACAGCTCATTTCTCAACGAAAGATGATTCAGAACTTGAAACTAGAACTTTWCATTCTCTACAACTTGGACTGTTCTTCTCAGATGTTTGGACGTTGTTCGCTCGCTCCAGGTCTGGAACACTCTGAAAGCAAACATTTCAGGACCTGCTGAAGTTGACCCAGTTGGTGGATCGTGTTCAGGACCTTGGGTTTATTTTCACACCGGGTCAAAGACAAATCCAGGTGCTCCCAGACGGCGTAGTGTTTACACGTCAGGGAGGCAGTTTAGAAGCTGTAAAGCAGACGGGGTGTGCAGGAGGGACAGAGCGTCTCACTTATGAAACAACATTACATCATCGGCGTATTAAGGCAGCTCCATGAGTCCCAGCTGCAGCACTTAAAACCAGCCTCCTGGCACCACTTGGACTTTAACRGTGAATTATACGATGGTTTAAGGTGTACCACGGAGGGAGGAGGTCGTTAAATAAAGTCAGGACTGACAGACTCTAATCAAGCTCAGATTAAGTCGTGTCACTGATCCCTCTGCTCCACACGATTGTTAAAGGAACCATTCATGATTTCTGTTGAAACATCCTGAGCATTTATAGCTGATAGCTTTTTGAGTTTAATTCTTACTACATCGGTGAGCTAACAGCTAGTCTGAGCAGCTTCCGATTTTAAAATGTTTGAACAAAACCTTAATGATGAATCTTTGAATTACACCAATAATCAGGCAGAAATAGTAGGGGAAACTTGCATGAAGTGTCCCAAGCTGCACAGGAAATGCTAAAGCTAGCTGCTGCTGTTATTTCCATGTAATGTTAAACTGACAGCAGTTTAAGCCTCGACATGCCTGGGGCCAGTTGGTCAAAAGGTGCAATCAGGATTTTGGAATCCCCCTTTTTGCTGTCCAGGATCACATAATCTGTTTAACTTTTATTCCAGCTGTTCAAAGAAATGTTGGATTAGATCAATTTTATCCAGATCCAACTCTTCAAGATGACCATATCTGGATAATGAGAGCTCTAAATCAGACTGCATGTCCCACTGAAGGCTAATAGTGCACATATGTAAGACAGGTGGAATAGACAACATGGGGTCACTCAAAGTAAATTTATTAAAAATTAGGGAGGCATCAATATAAAAATTTCAGACGATCCCAAGATAATTACAGCAGTTATGGTCGATAAATGATATTTACTGATATTAAAACAAAACAAACAAATTATTTTAATACATTCTCACACACACACACACACACACACACACACACACACACA